>NC_134354.1:535394351-535694351 GCF_048569485.1 Anomaloglossus baeobatrachus | reverse complement strand
CTGTATTGTATATATAGCCGCAACACTGCAAGTGGCGTCACGTATGAACACCAACCTAAATCCCCTGTAAATACACCCCATTACAAAAAGGGCCCAGGGCACGGACCCAGGCAACGGCCACTCTAGTGACATTCCCAAGAGAGACACAGCTTGGGACCGAGTATCCCATATCCCTGGGCGCGACATTTAGCTTCTCCATACACATTTCTCATCACATTTCACCATGATTAGCTGCTCTTTACACATTTTTCATTACATTTCACCATGGCTTGCTTCTCCTTACACAGTTTTGTTCACATTTCACAATGGTTAACTTCCTCTGGCACATTTTTGTACACATGTCACCATCATTAGCTTCCCATGGCACATTTTTCATCACATTTCACCATGGTTAGCTTCCCCTGGCACATTGTATACATTTCACTATGGTTAGCTTCCCCTGGCACATTGTATACATTTCACTATGGTTAGCTTCCCCTGGCACATTGTATACATTTCACCATGGTTAGCTTCCCCTGGCACATTGTATACATTTCACCATGGTTAGCTTCCCCTGGCACATTGTATACATTTCACCATGGTTAGCTGCTCCTGGCACATTGTATACATTTCACCATGGTTAGCTTCCCATGGCACATTTTTCATCACATTTCACCATGGCTAGCTTCTCCTGGCACATTGTATACATTTCACCATGGCTAGCTTCCCCTGGCACATTGTATACATTTCACTATGGTTAGCTGCTCCTGGCACATTGTATACATTTCACCATGGTTAGCTTCCCCTGGCACATTGTATACATTTCACCATGGCTAGCTTCCCCTGGCACATTGTATACATTTCACTATGGTTAGCTGCTCCTGGCACATTGTATACATTTCACCATGGTTAGCTTCCCCTGGCACATTGTATACATTTCCCCATGGTTAGCTGCTCCTGGCACATTGTATACATTTCACCATGGCTAGCTTCCCCTGGCACATTGTATACATTTCACCATGGCTAGCTTCCCCTGGCACATTGTATACATTTCACCATGGTTAGCTGCTCCTGGCACATTGTATACATTTCACTATGGTTAGCTTCCCCTGGCACATTGTATACATTTCACCATGGTTAGCTGCTCCTGGCACATTGTATACATTTCACTATGGTTAGCTTCCCTTGGCACATTGTATACATTTCACTATGGTTAGCTGCTCCTGGCACATTGTATACATTTCACTATGGTTAGCTGCTCCTGGGACATTGTATACATTTCACCATGGTTAGCTTCCCCTGGCACATTGTATACATTTCACCATGGTTAGCTTCCCCTGGCACATTGTATACATTCACCATGGTTAGCTTCCCCTGGCACATTGTATACATTTCCCCATGGTTAGCTGCTCCTGGCACATTGTATACATTTCACTATGGTTAGCTTCCCCTGGCACATTGTATATATTTCACCATGGTTAGCTGCTCCTGGCACATTGTATACATTTCACTATGGTTAGCTTCCCTTGGCACATTGTATACATTTCACTATGGTTAGCTGCTCCTGGGACATTGTATACATTTCACCATGGTTAGCTTCCCCTGGCACATTGTATACATTTCACCATGGTTAGCTTCCCCTGGCACATTGTATACATTCACCATGGTTAGCTTCCCCTGGCACATTGTATACATTTCCCCATGGTTAGCTGCTCCTGGCACATTGTATACATTTCACTATGGTTAGCTGCTCCTGGCACATTGTATACATTTCACTATGGTTACCTGCTCCTGGCACATTGTATACATTTCACTATGGTTAGCTTCCCCTGGCACATTGTATACATTTCACCATGGTTAGCTTCCCCTGGCACATTGTATACTTTTCACCATGGTTAGCTTCCCCTGGCGCATTGTATACATTTCACCATAGTTATTTGCTCCTGGCACATTGTATACATTTCACTATGGTTAGCTGCTCCTGGCACATTGTATACATTTCACCATGGTTAGCTGCTCCTGGCACATTGTATACATTTCACCATGGCTAGCTTCCCCTGGCACATTGTATACATTTCACTATGGTTAGCTTCCCCTGGCACATTGTATACATTTCACCATGGCTAGCTTCCCCTGGCACATTGTATACATTTCACCATAGCTAGCTTCCCCTGGCACATTGTATACATTTCACTATGGTTAGCTTCCCCTGGCACATTGTATACATTTCACCATGGTTAGCTTCCCCTGGCACGTTGTATACATTTCACCATGGTTAGCTGCTCCTGGCACATTGTATACATTTCACCATGGTTAGCTTCCCCTGGCACATTGTATACATTTCACCATGGTTAGCTTCCCCTGGCACATTGTATACATTTCACTATGGTTAGCTGCTCCTGGCACATTGTATACATTTCACTTTGGTTAGCTGCTCCTGGCACATTGTATACATTTCACCATGGTTAGCTTCCCCTGGCACATTGTATACATTTCACCATGGTTAGCTTCCCCTGGCACATTGTATACATTCACTATGGTTAGCTGCTCCTGGCACATTGTATACATTTCACTATGAGTAGCTGCTCCTGGCACATTGTATACATTTCACTATGGTTAGCTGCTCCTGGCACATTGTATACATTTCACTATGGTTAGCTGCTCCTGGCACATTGTATACATTTCACTATGGTTAGCTGCTCCTGGCACATTGTATACATTTCACCATGGTTAGCTGCTCCTGGCACATTGTATACATTTCACCATGGTTAGCTTCCCCTGGCACATTGTATACATTTCACCATGGTTAGCTTCCCCTGGCACATTGTATACTTTTCACCATGGTTAGCTTCCCCTGGCGCATTGTATACATTTCACCATAATTATTTGCTCCTGGCACATTGTATACATTTCACTATGGTTAGCTGCTCCTGGCACATTGTATACATTTCACTATGGTTAGCTGCTCCTGGCACATTGTATACATTTCACTATGGTTAGCTTCCCCTGGCACATTGTATACATTTCACTATGGTTAGCTGCTCCTGGCACATTGTATACATTTCACTATGGTTAGCTTCCCCTGGCACATTGTATACATTTCACTATGGTTAGCTTCCCCTGGCACATTGTATACATTTCACTATGGTTAGCTTCCCCTGGCACATTGTATACATTTCACCATGGTTAGCTTCCCCTGGCACATTGTATACATTTCACTATGGTTAGCTGCTCCTGGCACATTGTATACATTTCACCATGGTTAGCTGCTCCTGGCATATTGTATACATTCACCATGGCTAGCAGCTGCTCCTGGCACATTGTATACATTTCACCATGGCTAGCTTCCCCTGGCACATTGTATACATTTCACCATGGTTAGCTGCTCCTGGCACATTGTATACATTTCACCATGGTTAGCTTCCCCTGGCACATTGTATACATTTCACTATGGTTAGCTGCTCCTGGGACATTGTATACATTTCACCATGGCTAGCTTCCCTTGGCACATTATATACATTTCACTATGGTTTGCTTCCCCTGGCACATTGTATACATTTCACCATGGTTAGCTTCCCCTGGCACATTGTATACATTTCACCATGTTTAGCTGCTCCTGGCACATTGTATACATTTCACCATGGTTAGCTTCCCCTGGCACATTGTATACATTTCACTATGGTTAGCTGCTCCTGGCACATTGTATACATTCACCATGGCTAGCTTCCCCTGGCATATTGTATACATTCACCATGGCTAGCTTCCCCTGGCATATTGTATACATTCACTATGATTAGCTTCCCCTGGCACATTGTATACATTCACCATGGCTAGCTTCCCCTGGCATATTGTATACATTCACCATGGTTAGCTTCCCCTGGCACATTGTATACATTTCACTATGGTTAGCTGCTCCTGGCATATTGTATACATTTCACTATGGTTAGCTGCTCCTGGCACATTGTATACATTCACCATGGCTAGCTTCCCCTGGCATATTGTATACATTCACCATGGCTAGCTTCCCCTGGCACATTGTATACATTCACCATGGCTAGCTTCCCCTGGCACATTGCATATATTCACCATGGTTAGCTTCCCCTGGCACATTGTATACATTCACCATGGCTAGCTTCCCCTGGCACATTGTATATATTCACCATGGTTAGCTGCTCCTGGCACATTGTATACATTCACCATGGCTAGTTTCCCTGGCATATTGTATACATTCACTATGATTAGCTTCCCCTGGCACATTGTATACATTCACCATGGTTAGCTTCCCCTGGCACATTGTATACATTCACCATGGTTAGCTTCCCCTGGCACATTGTATATTTTCACCATGGTTAGCTGCTCCTGGCACATTGTATACATTCACCATGGTTAGCTTCCCCTGGCACATTGTATACATTCACCATGGTTAGCTTCCCCTGGCACATTGTATATATTCACCATGGTTAGCTTCCCCTGGCACATTGTATACATTCACCATGGCTAGCTTCCCCTGGCATATTGTATACATTCACCATGGTTAGCTTCCCCTGGCACATTGTATACATTCACCATGGCTAGCTTCCCCTGGCACATTGTATACATTTCACTATGGTTAGCTTCCCCTGGCACATTGTATACATTCACCATGGCTAGCTTCCCCTGGCACATTGCATATATTCACCATGGTTAGCTTCCCCTGGCACATTGTATACATTCACCATGGCTAGCTTCCCCTGGCACATTGTATACATTTCACCATGGCTAGCTTCCCCTGGCACATTGTATACATTTCACCATGGTTAGCTGCTCCTGGCACATTGTATACATTTCACCATGGTTAGCTTCCCCTGGCACATTGTATACATTTCACTATGGTTAGCTGCTCCTGGGACATTGTATACATTTCACCATGGCTAGCTTCCCTTGGCACATTATATACATTTCACTATGGTTTGCTTCCCCTGGCACATTGTATACATTTCACCATGGTTAGCTTCCCCTGGCACATTGTATACATTTCACCATGTTTAGCTGCTCCTGGCACATTGTATACATTTCACCATGGTTAGCTTCCCCTGGCACATTGTATACATTTCACTATGGTTAGCTGCTCCTGGCACATTGTATACATTCACCATGGCTAGCTTCCCCTGGCATATTGTATACATTCACCATGGCTAGCTTCCCCTGGCATATTGTATACATTCACTATGATTAGCTTCCCCTGGCACATTGTATACATTCACCATGGCTAGCTTCCCCTGGCATATTGTATACATTCACCATGGTTAGCTTCCCCTGGCACATTGTATACATTTCACTATGGTTAGCTGCTCCTGGCATATTGTATACATTTCACTATGGTTAGCTGCTCCTGGCACATTGTATACATTCACCATGGCTAGCTTCCCCTGGCATATTGTATACATTCACCATGGCTAGCTTCCCCTGGCACATTGTATACATTCACCATGGCTAGCTTCCCCTGGCACATTGCATATATTCACCATGGTTAGCTTCCCCTGGCACATTGTATACATTCACCATGGCTAGCTTCCCCTGGCACATTGTATATATTCACCATGGTTAGCTGCTCCTGGCACATTGTATACATTCACCATGGCTAGTTTCCCTGGCATATTGTATACATTCACTATGATTAGCTTCCCCTGGCACATTGTATACATTCACCATGGTTAGCTTCCCCTGGCACATTGTATACATTCACCATGGTTAGCTTCCCCTGGCACATTGTATATTTTCACCATGGTTAGCTTCCCCTGGCACATTGTATATTTTCACCATGGTTAGCTGCTCCTGGCACATTGTATACATTCACCATGGCTAGCTTCCCCTGGCACATTGTATATATTCACCATGGTTAGCTGCTCCTGGCACATTGTATACATTCACCATGGTTAGCTGCTCCTGGCACATTGTATACATTCACCATGGTTAGCTTCCCCTGGCACATTGTATACATTCACCATGGTTAGCTTCCCCTGGCACATTGTATATATTCACCATGGTTAGCTTCCCCTGGCACATTGTATACATTCACCATGGCTAGCTTCCCCTGGCATATTGTATACATTCACCATGGTTAGCTTCCCCTGGCACATTGTATACATTCACCATGGCTAGCTTCCCCTGGCACATTGTATACATTTCACTATGGTTAGCTTCCCCTGGCACATTGTATACATTCACCATGGCTAGCTTCCCCTGGCACATTGCATATATTCACCATGGTTAGCTTCCCCTGGCACATTGTATACATTCACCATGGCTAGCTTCCCCTGGCACATTGTATATATTCACCATGGTTAGCTGCTCCTGGCACATTGTATACATTCACCATGGCTAGTTTCCCTGGCATATTGTATACATTCACTATGATTAGCTTCCCCTGGCACATTGTATACATTCACCATGGTTAGCTTCCCCTGGCACATTGTATACATTCACCATGGTTAGCTTCCCCTGGCACATTGTATATTTTCACCATGGTTAGCTTCCCCTGGCACATTGTATATTTTCACCATGGTTAGCTGCTCCTGGCACATTGTATACATTCACCATGGCTAGCTTCCCCTGGCACATTGTATATATTCACCATGGTTAGCTGCTCCTGGCACATTGTATACATTCACCATGGTTAGCTGCTCCTGGCACATTGTATACATTCACCATGGTTAGCTTCCCCTGGCACATTGTATACATTCACCATGGTTAGCTTCCCCTGGCACATTGTATATATTCACCATGGTTAGCTTCCCCTGGCACATTGTATACATTCACCATGGCTAGCTTCCCCTGGCATATTGTATACATTCACCATGGTTAGCTTCCCCTGGCACATTGTATACATTCACCATGGCTAGC
The DNA here is from genome assembly GCF_048569485.1 of Anomaloglossus baeobatrachus. Lineage (NCBI taxonomy): Eukaryota > Metazoa > Chordata > Amphibia > Anura > Aromobatidae > Anomaloglossus > Anomaloglossus baeobatrachus. The sequence continues at coordinate 535,687,490 of NC_134354.1, read as the reverse complement.
TTCCCCTGGCACATTGTATACATTTCACTATGGTTAGCTTCCCCTGGCACATTGTATACATTCACCATGGCTAGCTTCCCCTGGCACATTGCATATATTCACCATGGTTAGCTTCCCCTGGCACATTGTATACATTCACCATGGCTAGCTTCCCCTGGCACATTGTATACATTCACCATGGCTAGCAGCTGCTCCTGGCACAGTCTCTTGCACTACCGCAGTGTAGACTGTACTGTAGGCGCAGTAGCTGCCAGTCGTGCTCAGCTCTATGGCACACATTACTAGTGTGCCCTTCAGTCCATTGAGCAGGACTATTAATAACCTGAAGGGTCAGGCCTTGCCCTCCCAGGGGCGGGTCTGGGGGCTGAGCTCAGCAGGTTGTGCTGCTGCTGTGTAATGCAGAGCTCCATTAGTCGCTATGGGCTTGCAGGGGGATTCTGCGCATTGGAGACTCCACTAACTGTCACCGGGAGGAGGAGATGAGCCGAGTGTTTGCTGAGCGGCGCTGAGCGGCCGGCGTGGGCTCTGCTGCTGGGGAATCCGCGGCATTAGGAGGCAGCCGCTCCGCTCCACCATGCACAGGCTCCTGTATCTGCTCATCCCCTGGACCCCCTGGACACAGGCTGAGGACAGCGCCATGGAGGAGATCGCTACAGAGAAGGAGGCAGAGGAGAGCCACAGGCAGGACAGTGTGAGCCTGCTGACATTCATCCTGCTGCTCACCCTCACCATCCTCACCATCTGGCTCTTCAAGCACCGGCGGGCACGCTTCCTGCATGAGACTGGCCTTGCCATGATCTACGGTGAGGCAGACAATAGCTGTGTCATGTATGATGGGGTGCACATACTTATACACCAGGAGTGTCAACTGCTCCATACTACCACTGATCCCACCTGGGGCCCATGCATCGGGGGGCAGCAGTCACTATGGCTCTGTGATGGCCCCATGCATCGGAGGGCAGGAGTCACTATGGCTCTGTGATGGCCCCATGCATTGGGGGGCAGGAGTCACTATGGCTCTGTGATGGCCCCATGCATTGGGGGGCAGGAGTCACTATGGCTCTGTGATGGCCCCATGCATTGGGGGGCAGGAGTCACTATGGCTCTGTGATGGCCCCATGCATCGGAGGGCAGGAGTCACTATGGCTCTGTGATGGCCCCATGCATTGGGGGGCAGCAGTCTCTATGGCTCTGTGATGGCCCCATGCATTGGGGGGCAGCAGTCACTATGGCTCTGTGATGGCCCCATGCATTGGGGGGCAGCAGTCACTATGGCTCTGTGATGGCCCCATGCATTGGGGGGCAGCAGTCACTATGGCTCTGTGATGGCCCCATGCATCGGGGGGCAGGAGTCACTATGGCTCTGTGATGGCCCCATGCATTGGGGGGCAGGAGTCACTATGGCTCTGTGATGGCCCCATGCATTGGGGGGCAGGAGTCACTATGGCTCTGTGATGGCCCCATGCATTGGGGGGCAGGAGTCACTATGGCTCTGTGATGGCCCCATGCATTGGGGGGCAGCAGTCACTATGGCTCTGTGATGGCCCCATGCATTGGGGGGCAGCAGTCACTATGGCTCTGTGATGGCCCCATGCATCGGAGGGCAGGAGTCACTATGGCTCTGTGATGGCCCCATGCATTGGGGGGCAGGAGTCACTATGGCTCTGTGATGGCCCCATGCATCGGGGGGCAGGAGTCACTATGGCTCTGTGATGGCCCCATGCATTGGGGGGCAGGAGTCTCTATGGCTCTGTGATTGCCCCATGCATCGGGGGGCAGGAGTCTCTATGGCTCTGTGATGGCCCCATGCATGGGGTTGCAGCAGTCACTATGGCTCTGTGATGGCCCCATGCATTGGGGGGCAGGAGTCTCTATGGCTCTGTGATTGCCCCATGCATCGGGGGGCAGCAGTCACTATGGCTCTGTGATGGCCCCATGCATCGGGGGGCAGCAGTCACTATGGCTCTGTGATGGCCCCATGCATTGGAGGGCAGGAGTCACTATGGCTCTGTGATGGCCCCATCGGAGGGAAGGAGTCGTGATGGCCCCATGTATCGGGGGGCAGGAGTCGTGATGGCCCCATGTATCGGGGGGCAGGAGTCGTGATGGCCCCATGCATCGGGGGGCAGGAGTCGTGATGGCCCCATGCATCGGGGGGCAGGAGTCGTGATGGCCCCATGCATCGGGGGGCAGGAGTCGTGATGGCCCCATGCATCGGGGGGCAGGAGTCGTGATGGCCCCATGCATCGGGAAGCAGTCACTATGGCTCTGTGATGGCCCCATGTATCGGGGGGCAGGAGTCGTGATGGCCCCATGCATCGGGGGGCAGGAGTCTCTATGGCTCTGTGATGGCCCCATGCATGGGGTTGCAGCAGTCTTTATGGCTCTGTGATGGCACTTGGCAGACCGGCCTTGCTGTGCTGCTGGCACCAGGGGAGTGGTGCTGCCAGGGACCTTCAGCCAGTCACTATGTTGCTAGGAATATTTTCCAGCATCTCCAATGACTGAGGTTATTCTGACATTAGTTTTAGCATCCGTATACAGATATTATGTATTATTTCTGTTATAGCACAGCCCTGGTTTCAGCACAAATATTTACTCATCGTCTTCCTGGTAATTATAATCAGTAGAGAGATTCCTTTTAATATAATGTAGTTTAGTGCTCGGGCCTGTCTGGGCCAAATTAGCATTTGGTTTTGTCACATTGTCTTATCCGTGGGAGCAGATGGCTCCATTAGTAAATCTGTAGCGCGTCATCCATTCATTCTCCCAACTAGTTCTGTCTTCTCTTCCAAGATGACACTTTAGTCATTGACTCCCATACATAGCCAGCTCATACGCAATGTTATTTGCAATAAGAATTACATATTTACAAATATCATAGACAAATATATATATATATATATTTCTGGATAAATATACAAATACTGTGTGTGTGTGTATAATATATATATATATATATATATATATATATATATATATATATATATATAATATAAAATATATATATATATATTATATATATCTCATTTTAATAACTTTTGGGGTATATTTGCATAGAAAGGAGTGTATGTATGTGTGTGATTTTTTTTTTTTTTATATATATATATATATATATATATATATATATATATATATATATATATATATATATATATATAATATAAAATAATACAGTACAGACCAAAAGTTTGGACACACCTTCTCATCTCTAGAACAACTGTTAAGAGGAGACTTTGTGCAGCAGGCCTTCATGGTAAAATAGCTGCTAGGAAACCACTGCTAAGGACAGGCAACAAGCAGAGAAGACTTGTTTAGGCTAAAGAACACAAGGAATGGACATTAGAGCAGTGGAAATCTGTGCTTTGGTCTGATGAATCCAAATTTGAAATCTTTGGCTCCAACCACTGTGTCTTTGTAGAAAAGGTGAACGGATGGACTCTACATGCCTGGTTCCCACCGTGAAGCATGGAGAAGGAGGTGTGATGGTGTGGAGGTGCTTTGCTGGTGACATTGTTGGGGATTTATTCAAAATTGAAGGCATACAGAACCAGCATGGCTACCACAGCATCTTGCAGCGGCATGCTATTCCATCCGGTTTGCGTTTAGTTGGACCATCATTTATTTCTCAACAAAACAATGATCCCAAACGCACCTCCAGGCTGTGTAAGGGCTATTTGACTAAGAAGGAGAGTGTTGGGGTGCTACGCCAGATGACCTGGTCTCCACAGTCACCAGACCTGAACCCAATCGAGATGGTTTGGCGTGAGCTGGACCACAGAGTGAAGGCAAAAGGGCCAACAAGTGCTAAACATCTCTGGGAACTCCTTCAAGACTGTTGGAAGACCATTTCCGGTGACTACCTCTTGAAGCTCATCAAGAGAATGCCAAGAGTGTGCAAAGCAGTAATCAAAGCAAAAGGTGGCTACTTTGAAGAACCAAGAATATAAGACATATTTTCAGTTGTTTCACACTTTTTTAAGTATTTCATTCCACATGTTTTAATTCATAATTTTGATGTCTTCAATGTGAATCTACAATTTTCAGAGTCCTGAAAATAAGGCCCCTTTCACACGTCAGTGATTTTGGTACGTTTGTGCTTTTTTTTAAACGTACCAGAATCACTGACATACGCAGACCCATTATAATGAATGGGTCTGCTCACACGTCAGTGATTTTTCACTGCACGTGTCTCCGTGCGGCGTACCCGCGTGTGCGTGATTGCCGCACGGAGACATGTCCATTTTTTTCTGGCATCACTGATGTTCCACGGACCACGCAGTGCTGTGGTCCGTGAAACACGTGCCAGAAAAAAACGTGCTTTTAAAATAATAAACATTTTAACTCACCCGGCGTCCAGCGATGTCCTCTGCAGCCTGTTCTCCCTGCTCCTTCTGTGCCGGCTGATTACTGTCGCGCATATTCATGATGCACGACACAGCCGACCCGGAAGCAGCTGCTGCGGGGGTCACCGCCGGCCGGATGCTGCGTCGCGGGAGCGATCAGCACCACGGACAGCGGGAGCGGGCGCAAGGTGAGTGAATCTCTAAGTGCAATCACGGGCCACGGAGAACGGAGCCCGGATTGCACTTAGACAACCCACGTGTGCCGTGATTTTCGGCACACGCAGGGACATGTGCGTGTTTTACACGCCAGTGAAAAACGTCTGTGTTTTTCACTGACGTGTGAAACGGGCCTAAAGAAAACTCTTTGAATGAGAAGGTATGTTCAAACTTTTGGTCTGCACTGTGTGTGTGTGTGTGTGTGTGTGTGTGTGTGTGTGTGTGTGTGTGTGTGTATATATATATATATATATATCTCTATCTATATATATATATATATATATCTATATATATATATATATATATATCTCTATCTATATATATATATATATCTCTATCTATATATATATCTCTATCTATACACACATACATATATATGTATATGTATGTGTGTATAGATAGAGAGATATATAGATATATATATATATATGGATATAGATATTTATAATATATTTATTTGCATAATTTTGTTACAAGGGCTAGCAGTGCATTTTCTCCTGCAGATAAAGGCCGAGTGTCCTTACAGAGAAGGGGGCCAGAACATGAGCTTCTGATAAACGTCACAAATGTTCCTGTTTGGCTCCTCTGCTTTTAAATATTTAATATTGGATCTGGTTACAGCTGAGTTTTTTCATGAGTGGTTTCCCTTGATCAGTCAGGACAGGAGGCATTCTGAAATCTGATCTGGCCTGACACTATTTGATAGTATCGTAATCTCCCCAAAAATTAGTATTACTGAGATTAAACGTGGCGTCTTGTGATCTGTAAATCTCCTTTTATTAGATTTGTGGGGTTTTTTCTTGGTGAATTAACACTGGTGTGAGATGATGTGAATAAAGGACACATCTGAACATGGCTGCTTTTTAACACTGATTTTTACAAATCTCGTTCAGATGTATGGAGCAGACTCAGATTTCCTAACAATAGACGTATTGACAAGTTCTAAACCCTAAAAGTCTCTAACCTTTGGGGGATGGAGCGAGAGATACTGGCTCTTATTATAATTGCACACACAGATATGTTCTTCTCCTTATTCCATAGTTTATGTACAATATGTGAATAGTAGTTGGTCGTTTTCATTCTGGTTTACACTTAGGCCTCATTCACTCATCAGTATTTTTGATCTGTATTTCATCACTATTTGCCAAAACCAGGATCGTCCCCAAAACCCAGCAGGTGTCATTCTTTCCATTACACTTGTTCCCTGTAAGTTCCACTCCTGTTTTTGGCATATAAACATTGATGCAGATACTGACGTGTGAATGAGACCTCATGCTAATTAGACTCTGATCTGAGTTTCATCAAAGTGGGATCTGTTTTTCTTGAATGTGAAGAATATATATTTTTTTCTCCATGTTCCCTATTCTGTCAGTCCATGATAATTAGACCACACTCCGATGTCATCAGAGTGCAGTCCGATTTTTTTTCTTTTTTTTTTTTTCTTTTTTTATTATTTTTTTCCACGGACCTATAGACTTGAATGGCCAAGCACAATCCGATTTACAAATGTAAATTATGCATGATCCATGATAAAAAACGGACAAATGCCTCATTGAATAACACTGGTCCGTATGTCATCCGATGTTCTGTCAGATCACTCTTGGACTGAAAATATCGTCATCTGCATGAGCCCTGAGATATTTAAAGTATTTGTTATTCTAAATCGGTATAATTTAAATGTACAGACATACAGTGCCTTGCAAAAGTATTCACCCTCCCTTGTCTTTTTATCTATTTTGTTCCATTTATAACCTGTGTTTTAAATATTTTTGTAATCTGATTTGTGTGAGATGCATCAACACTAAATAGTCTAAGTGGGGGAAGGGAAGTAAGAAAAATATATGCAAAAATTAAATTTATGGGATAAAATAAATACAAATTTCAATTTTCATGTGCCTATGTATTCACCCCTTTTACTATGAAACTCCTAAAAATGTATTGTGCAAACAATTACTTTCATAAGTCACACCCTTAGATAGGTGGACTTCCTTTTTATTAAGTGTCCCATGCTTTGTCAGTATATACACACTTTTTCTAAAAGGCCACAGAGGCTGCAAAGCCATTAAGCAAGAGGCACCGCTAACCAAACACCACCATGAAGGCCAAGGAGATCTCCAAACAAGTAAAGACAAAGTTGTTGAGAAGTAGAAGTCAGGGTTGGGTTATAAAAAATATCCAAATCTCTGATGATCACCCGGAGCACCATCAGATCCATTATTATGAAATGGAAAGAACCTCTGGTACCACAACAAACCTGCCAAGGGAGGACTGCCCACCAAAACTCTCAGCCCAGGCAAGGAGGATATTAATCAGAGCGTCAGCACAGAGACCAAAGGTAACACTGAAGGAGCTGCAGAGTTCTCAAGCAGAGACTGGAGTATCTCTCTGTACAACAATAAACCATACACTCCATATAGCTGGCCTTTAAGGAAAAGTGGGCAGAATTTGCCCTTACAGACAATAGGAAGGCTTGTTTTGATTTTCCAAAAGACATGTAGGAGGGTCTCCAAATATATGGAAGATGCTGTGTTAGAGGAGACCAAAATGTTTTGGTTTTTTTTTTGGCCACCAAGGTAAACACTATATCTGGTGCCAAACCAACACAGCTAATCACCTCAAGAACATCATCCCCACATTGATACATGGTGGCGGCAGTATCATGCTGTGGGGATGTTTTTCAGCAACAGGGAAAGGGAAAATGGTCTGAGTTGAGGGGAAGATGGATGGTGCGAAATACAGGGATATTCTTGAGAAAAACCTGTCAGTCATTTGAGACTGGGATGATTATTCACCTTCCAACAAGAGAATGACCAAAAGCATACTGCTAAAGCAACACTAGAGTGTTTAAGGGGAAATGTGTAAATGTATTTGGGTGGCCTTGTCAAAGCCCAGATGTTAATCCAATTGAGAATCTGTGGTCAGACTTTAAGATTGCTTTTTACCAGAGGAAACCATCTAACCAGAAGGAGCTGGAGCAGTTTTGCCTTAAAGAATGGGCAAAAATCCCAGTGTCAAGATGTGGAAATCTCATAAAGACTTATCCAAAGCGACTTGCACCTGTAATTGCCGCAAAAGGAGGCTCTACAACATACGGACCTTAGTGGAGTGAATAGTTATGCACACTGAAGTTTTCAGTTATTTTGTCCTATTTAACTATAGTCCACAATAAAAGGAAAATCAAATGTTCACAGCTGTAGGCATGTCCTTTACATGAACTGAGTCAAACCCACAAAGAAAACAAAAACAGAAGAACGCCAAGGGGTGAATACTTTTGCAAGGTACTGTATGTGTATATAATATATAGTAGATACGCCGTCCTGGCATGTGTTGATGTATCTGTATCTTCCCTGATGAAGAGAACACTGGTTTTGAAAGGTGTAGTGATTTTTGGACTCCTCCGTACCTGCAGAGTGTGACATTTCACGCCAGTCTTTACCTGTCGCTCAGTATGTTATTACCAACCAGAGATGCCACTTGCCGGGGCTTACTTTTGCACGGACTTTAAAGCAACGGGAATGGACACCTCTACACCTTATGGGACATTTATATCGTAACTGGCTCTACATTTGCAGTCTACCTAAAATTATTTCTGTTGCATTGATTTCCACTGCGGAGAAGCTCTCTACTGGAGTTTTTGTTTTGGTGTTTGCGGTATGCTGCAGGCTTTATTATATTATATCCTATTTTCCATATACAATTCTCTGTATATTGTTTTCTAGTCTGAACCCAACAGCACTATAGCTAATATTTCTCCCATTTTACTCTTAGGCGGGCTTTGCACACTACGACATCGCAGGTGCGATGTCGGTGGGGTCAAATCGAAAGTGACGCACATCCGGCGTCACTTGCGATGTCGTAGTGTGTAAATCCTAGATGATACGATGAACGAGCGCAAAATCGTCGTCATCGTATCATCGCTGCAGCCTCCGACAGTTCCATAATGCCGGGGGAGCGACAGGTACAATGTAGTTCCTCGTTCCTGCGGCCGCACACATCGCTATGTGTGAAGCCGCAGGAGCGAGGAACTTCACCTTACCTGCCTCCCGGCTGCAATGAGAAGGACGGAGGTGGGCGGGATGTTTACATCCTGCTCATCTCCGCCCCTCCACTTCAATTGGCCGCCTGCCGTGTGACGTCACTGTGACGCCGCACGACCCGCCCCCTTAGGAAGGAGGCGGGTCGCCGGCCAGAGGGACGTCGCACGGCAGGTATGTGCGTGTAAAGCTGCCGTAGCGATAATAATCGCTACGGCAGCTTTCACTATATATCGAACGTGCGACGGGGGCGGGACTATCGCTGCAGCATCGGTAACACATTGTTACCGATGTTGCAACGTGCAAAGCCCGCCTTAGATTGCTGGTGATCATTACCAGTACAATACAATATTTTGTTAGCAGCAATAATAATATTATTATTATTATTATATCTGCAGAGCACCTCATGGTGAGCACCTCATGGTGAGTACCTCATCTATAGGATTCGCACCCACTTGTATATTAAATAAATGAAAACAATACAAGAAAAAAAAATCCGATTACATTCACAACAATGTTATTCAATGAGTGCAGTGCTGATCTGTGATTTTTTTTTTAATTTTTTTTTCACTATTTGTGGAACAATTGTATATTTAATGTATAAAAAAAACACCCCAGCATGCACTTTTGCAGGAAAACAGTAGTACATGAATTAATAATCTGAGAAATCCGTGCCAATGTGGGATGAAGCCGCATGCCGGGGCTGCTACGTGCGCATTAAAATCAAATATAACTCATACTGTTTACAACAACATTTGGATTGAGATAAAGTATTTGTCAGATCGATTGCTTTAATTGTACCTTTTATTTACAATCTACCAATGTCATTTTCTTATTAATCCATCATATGCAGTCTTCTTTTTTTTTTTTATTATAATGTAGGATTATAGTGAGGGCGCAATCCTAAGAACACTCATTTCTAGTGTTGAGCGGACCCGAACTGTAAAAGTCCGGATCCGCACGGTTTCAGGGTCCGATCTCTCCTCTCCCCTCCCCTCCCCATTGACTTACATTGGTCCGGATTCCGGATCGGATCCGGACTTCTTTCACAACCTGCGACGGATCCGCCGGACCCGGATTATGAGCAATCCACTCAGCTCTACTCATTTCCCAATAATCATGCAGTCTAAATAGGCTGCCGATCACTCTGATTCAAGGGATGTTTTGGTTTACCCAAAAGATCGTTCTCTGCACCATATTGTCATGCAGAATCAGGACCTGGGCTGCTGAAAACCATGGCAGCCTATGTGCACTGAATGATCCATTACTGGAGCTCTGACTACCTGCGTATACAAGCTATGAAACCTCAACCAATCAGCAAACAAGTAGCAAATCAGTGCTTGTTTAATGGAGATGGTCAGGTAGTGTAAATGGGCTTTTATGAATATCTAGTTCACAAATGGTTAATTTATTTCTTCCAAAATCTTAACCCCCTCCCCCTTTTATTTAATGCACCAATCCAATGTTTGGGTTTTTTTTTCACCACTGGAGTGGGGCTTTTAATCTAAGGTCCCTGCCCCCCAGGCTAATACTCACCCTCCGACGTTTTTTTTTTTTACCTTTTATCAGTACCGCTCCCTAACTCTCATGCAGTGTGTGCTCTGCTGGATCAATGCAATGCTTCATAGAGCGAGCCAGAGGTCACTCTTCAATGCAAGTCTATGAGAGCTATGGTGTGGCTCTCATAGACTTTCATTGGGAGCTTGTCACATAACTTCTAACTTCCAGCCAGTTAGAAGTTGTGCTCACAAAATGGTACCGTGGGACCACATCAGCACCAAAAAAGGATGAAGCTCCCAGACTTGTAATACAAGAATGCGGGAAGGGGGCTTGCATTTAAAGAACGGCACTGATACAAAGTGAAAATGCCATAGGGTGACTATAATAGTTGGGGCAATGACCTTAGATTAAAAGCATCACTCCAGTGGTGAACCCCCCCCCCAAAATGCTGGAATGGTCCTTTAACAGAAAATTACATACAAGTCACTTCTATTTTCTCAAGACCCACTATAAAACAATTTAGAGCTGACGGCTTTGGACTCTTCCAGGGTGATCACAGTATATAAGTTGCTGCAGTGCTCCATACTGCCAGGTCTGCAAAATACAAGTAGATTTATACTGTCTGGAATTGGCAAACCACCACTTCTGTTATTAGTAAGAAGCTCTGATTGACCTGTCACACTCCCTCTTGTGCTCTATCCTGTGAGCTTCTGTCTGATAACAGATCTGCTGTTTTGCCGTGATTGAATTTAGTAATATATACAGTATGTACATCTTAGGCTGCTTTCACACCTCCGGTTTTTCCTCTGCGGCACAATCCGGCGCTTTGCAGAAAAACCGCAACCGTTTTTTTTTTTTGCTGCCGGTTGCGTTTTTCTTTACATAGACTTTCATTAGTGCCGGATTGTGCCGCATGGGCTTGCGTTCGGTCCGTTTTTTTGCCGCATGCGGCAGATTTAGCCGATGCGGCGGCCGGACGGAAAGTTGCCTGGCACGTTTTTGGTCCGGCAAAAAAAAAAATTTGCAATGCATGCCTATGGACGCCGCATGCGGCGTCCTGCGGCAAACACTGCATCCGGCCGCCGCATGCGTTTTTTCCCACTACGCATGCTCAGTAGCATGCCGCAAGCGGCAAAAACCGGACGGGCCGCATGTCAAAAACTTATGCAAAGGATGCAGTATTGTCACCGCATCCGCATAGGTTTTAGAGCCGGATTGGCCGGCTCTGCTAAAACCAGAGGTGTGAAAGCAGCCTAATCCTGCCTGGTATTTACCAGACTTGTGGTTGTTCACATCCTAAGCAAAGTCCCCTAGCCCCCACATGTGTCTCAGGAGCTGCTGACTTTAAAAACAAAAGGCAAAAAAAAAAATCCCTCATTTAAGTGCCACCCACTAAAAACTGCCGCCCCAGGCACCTGCCTTGGGCTCTAGTGGCACTTATGGCCCTGCCAGTTTATACTAGCTGGTGGCTGCCAAAGTGGTCCAGAGAAGGACAATTGGTGAGCGTTCCTGAACACCTGAGGTTCAGCGAGTCTAAATGGAAAGTGAAGACTGAGCACACAAGACCTACTGTAAGGGCTGCTTCTCACTTGCGAGTTTCTTGCAGTAGAGCAATGTGAGAAAAACTCGCATTGGAATCGGACACATGTTAGTCAATGATTCAGCTCGCATTTGCGATTTTTTTTTTTTTTTTTTTTTTTTTTTTTTCCCCCTCAGTCCAAATCGGACCGAGAAAAAAATCGCAGCATGCTGCTTTTTTGCGAGTTTCTCGCACCATTTGTCCCAATGATTTCCTATGGAAGGGGATTAAAAGTAGGATCACACACGCGCACCAGCGGTCACATTTGCGAGTGTGGCAGGAACTACGCTCATTAAATATTCAACAGATGAATGTGACATCACATTCCCAAAGGTAAACTAAATGACACATGTGTAATCAATTTAATGTAGTTAAGATGTTGCAGGAAACTAGCATCGCAATCGCGACACACACGCGTCGCACACGTGAGCAAAATCATTAATTTATTCAAAAAAAGGATCGCAGTTGCGTTGCACTCGGACCTAACCTGAACTAAAATCAGCCGAGTTTTTTTCAGCCCAGTCGGACCGATTTTACTCGCATAGATGTGTTTCCAGCCTAACACAAATTGCAGAAAAAGAAAATGCTCATTATGATGGAAAGGTGTGGAATGTGCTGGCGACGGAGAATGCATTGCTGAACTTTGTCCACCATCAAAAGCCCTTACAGTGAGCACATAAAGGGGTTTTCCCACAAACAAAGTTAATTTCAAAGTTGATTTTAATCTTAGAATAATAAATTCCACAATTAGATGTTTACAAAAAAAAAAGAAAAAGTGCCTGTGCTGAGAATCTTATATATGTGCCCCTGCTATGTACTGTGTAATGGCCGTGTCTGACTGTACAGGGACATGGTCTGATCATAGCACATCTCCTGGGCCGTGAGGATGCAAAAGTGACTATACAGATAGCACAACATGGGATCATAGCTAATTTTTTCTTTGAGATAAAGCATTTCCCTGCCTGTTTTTAAAAAATATTTGATCCCATAGTAATTATTTTCAATCCCATTCTGTAATGTCTGTATACTTTATTGCTTCCTCCCCTGCCCAGGAGCTGAGCTATGATCAGACCATGTCCCTGTACGGTCAGACACGGCCATTACACAGTACATAGCAGGAGCACATATATAAGATTATCTCAGCACAGGAACGTTTTTTTAAACATCCAATTGTATAAATTATTATTAGATCTATTGATTTAAAATCAACTTTAAAATGAATGTTGTTTGTGGGGAAACCCCTTTAAGTATCAGAACTAGCTCCTGTAATAGTAGTAGAATGTGGCCTAGTGATGTATGCCATTTTCTTTTCATCTGTAGGATGAGCTTGAAAAACTAATGACCCATGGTGCCTCTGCCTTGCAATTTACAGGACTTGGAGCCCATTCCTTGATGGCATGTAAATGAGCAAAACCACAATGCTGAAACGGCCAGCCTACTCATGCTACCGGAACAATGGCAAGAGTCAAGGGAATATGTCACCAGATTTTTGCCATTTAATCTGAGAGCAACATAATGTAGAGACAGAGACTTTGATTCCAAAGATGTCACTTACTGGGCTGCTTAGTGTAGTTTGGATAAAATTACAGTTTAATCAGCAGTAGATCATTATAGGACTACTTGGCGTGCTGTCAGGCAATCCAGCAGATGCCTAAGCTCTGTATAACTGCTAGATCTGCAGCAAAGAAAATAGTGATTTTTATCACAATGACAGCAAACAGCTCAGTAAGTGACACATCACTGGAGTCAGGGTCTCTGTCTTATGCTGCACTCAGATGGAAGAGCAAAAACCTGATGACAGATTTCCTTTAGGCTGAGATCGTCTCCATTATTGTACCCATGTATGATTTTCTCTGAAAGTCTGTGTTCTTTGAAAGCATACATTGGAAAAGCCGGGTGGTAACATTTGACTAGGATGACTAGTCTAAGGCCAGAGTCACACTTGCGAGTGCCTCACGTGAGTCTCTCATTGAATCACCCGGCATGGACTCACACTCTCAAGACAGGAGCATCTCAGCTGCATAGACATACATGCAACCGGACCGCTCCTGTCAGGAGAGTGCGAGTCGGTGCCGGATGATTCAATGAGAGACTTGCGCGAGTTACACGCGAGGCACTCGCAAGTTTGACTCTGGCCTAAGAGGCCAGTCCCTGTTTTTTCCTGCCTCACTCCCCTTGACAGAGCTCTCTCTATGTAAACATAGGGAGAGACTTTTCAGTCTAGGGGAGCGTGGTGAAGACAAGCCTCTGAGGTCCTGCCTCTCGGACTAGTCGCAAGGTCTCTTGTTGCCGTTCCAAACTGTACTTACTTTGAAACACTGCAGCGTTTCAGAGTGAAACTTACAAGGCTACAATAATAAGAGCTGGTCTCTAATTCAGACTATCCTTTAAGGGATTTGCCAGAGGTTTCGAAAATAGTCCAAGACAGTTGTGTAATATAATTCTCAATATATTTATCATTCGAATTCTCCATGATTTCCTTGCAACTGCAGTTTGGTATCACACAACTTCTAATTACACATTGAAGCTGGCTTGTCTTGCATTCCGGCCAGTCAGTGGCATGGTGCAGAAGTGACGTGTTGTCCATAGTAAGGTGACTACAGATGGCTCAGCCTTGGGAGTTGTTTTTGGAAGTGGGTCCTTCTTAATGCTGGTGTGCAGATAAGTTGACTGCAGAGGACCCAACTTTCTCCAATAGTGTTTGGTTTACATTTCAGATGATCAGACAGGGCAATATATAAATGAGCCAGATTTTATGCCTTCTCGATCAACTCTCTTGGCTGTGCCCCAACAATATACATTACAGACCAAAAGTTTGGACACACCTCATTCAAAGAGTTTTCTTTATTTTCATGACTGTGAAAATTGTAGATTCACATTGAAGGCATCAAAACTATGAATTAACACATGTGGAATGAAATACTTAGCAAAAAAGTGTGAAACAACTGAAAATGTCTTATATTCTAGTTTCTTCAAAGTAGCCACCTTTTGGCTTTGATTACTGCTTTGCTGCACACTCTTGGCATTCTCTTGATGAGCTTCAAGAGGTAGTCACCGGAAATGGTTTTCACTTCACAGGTGTGCCCTGTCAGGTTTAATAAGTGGGATTTCTTGCCTTATAAATGGGGTTGGGACCATCAGTTGTGTTGTGCAGAAGTCTGGTGGATATACAGCTGATAGTCCTACTGAATAGACTGTTAGCTGCTTTTTTCTTGCCATAATACAAATTCTAAGTAAAAAAAAAAAAACAAGTGGCCATCATTACTTTAAGAAATGAAGGTCAGTCACTCCGAAAAATTGGGAAAACATTGAAAGTGTAGTGGCAAAAATCATCAAACGCTACAAAGAAACTGGCTCACATGGGAAGGAAAAGACAAAGAGTCACCTCTGCTGCAGAGGATAAGTTTATCCAAGTCACCAGCCTCAGAAATCGCAGGTTAACAGCAGCTCAGATTAGAGACCAGGTCAATGGCACACAGAGTTCTAGCAGCAGATACATCTCTAGAACAACTGTTAAGAGGAGACTTTGTGCAGCAGGCCTTCATGATAAAATAGCTGCTAGGAAACCACTGCTAAGGACAGGCAAGAAGCTGAAGAGACTCTTTTGGGCTAAAGAACACAAGGAATAGATATTAGACCAGTGGAAATTTGTGCTTTGGTCTGAGGAGTCCAAATTTGAGATCTTTGGATCCAACCACCGTATCTTTGTGCGAAGCAGAAAAGGTGAACGGATGGACCTTACATAGCGGAGTCCCACCGTGAAGCATGGAGGAGGAGGTGTGATGGTGTGGGGGTGCTTTACTGGTGACCCTGTTGGGGATTTATTCAAAATTGAAGGCATACTGAACCAGCATGGCTACCACTGCATCTTGCAGCGGCATGCTATTCCATCTGGTTTGCGTTTAGTTGGACCATCATTTATTTTTCAACAGGACAATGACCCCAAACACACCTCCAGGCTCTGTAAGGGCTATTTGACTAGGAAGGAGAGTGATGGGATGCTACGCCAGATGACCTGGCCTCCAGTCACCAGACCTCAACCCAATCGAGATGGTTTAGGGTGAGCTGGACCGCAGAGTGAAGGCGAAAGGGCCAATAAGTGCTAAGCATCTCTGGGAACTCCTTCAAGACTGTTGGAAGACCATTTCCAGTGAGTACCTCTTGAAGCTCATCAAGAGAATGCCAAGAGTGTGCAAAGCAGTAATCAGAGCAAAAGGTGGCTACTTTGAAGAACCTAGAATATAAGGCAAATTTTCAGTTGTTTCACATTTTTTTGTTAAGTATTTCATTCCACATGTGTTGATTCATAGTTTTGATGCCTTCAATGTAAATCTACAATTTTCAGAGTCAGGAAAATAAAGAAAACTCTTTGAATGAGAAGGTGTGTCCCAACGTTTGGTTTCTACTGTATATTCACACTATACGGACAAAAGTATGATAGATATATGAAAAAAAATGTATATATCAAGAATTAGCAGAATAAAAAAAATTAGTGTTCTGTTTGTTTCTATTTTTTCTTTTAGCAAAAACGCTCATAAAGACAGGCGTATTGTGGCCGTTTATTATCTTCCCAATGACTTCTATTGTAAAGTATGGAATGTCTGAAGAATGGATGTCACTTCTTTGTAAACCCTTGGCCCTTGAAAGCCTTAAGTGTTTATAACAAGGGTGGACATACCATTGGTGCAACCTTTGCAGCTGCAAAGGGGCACAGGAGGTAAAGGGGGCACCCTCCAAAGCAGGTGGAATTGTGCTTCATCAGGTGCTCTTGGACTGAAAAGGGCCCATAATCTGTTCTTGCACAGGCGCCCTCGTCTGTGTGTGAGCACCCCTGGTTTAAAAGATACTCAAAAAACGGAATCTATGAATGGCAAATTTGTTTTTCTTGTAGAAATAAACAAGAAGATTCTTTTGAGCCTTTTGTCATCAGTTTTTCTGGTGTTTTTTAGAGCGGACCTGATAAAAAATAAAAATAAATTGCCAGAAAAACATGTAAATCTATCCTTAGTCTGTGGATTTAGAATGGAACGAAATCTCTGTAAAGTAGAATTGTCCCAATACTACATAGACCGAGCTTGGGAGTCCAATATTATAGAATATAAGCATAGTATTCATGAATGACAAATGTTTGTGGTCGGAGCCCCCTTCAAGTGATTCTAGAGGGGAAACTAAACCTTTTGTAAAACATTGTTGTGTGTTAGTAATAATGCCGCCTCTGACACTTGCCTGTAGCAATATCGATGTTGAAATTCAGTGTGCTGAGTCACCTCCTGATCACGTTGAGCAAGTTTTTGATTTGCCAAATTTTGTTTAATATGAAAGGGATTTTCCAGGCAATGAAAAAAACTAGCAATGTCTCATTGAGAGAAGAGGAGGCAGTGGGCACGTGACCGCAAATACCCAAAGCGGTTAGAAACAGTCATGTGACAGCCGCTGGGCCTGGGAAACGCAATGTAATCCTAAGGGTATACTCACACCTTTTGGTTTTTGCTGTAGGGAAATCTGCTACAAAAACTAAAATGTTGGCAGGAAAAATGCTACTTACTGGTTTTCTTCCAGGATATTTCCGTACTTGGTCACATTCATCTTTCCTTAAATTGCAACCAGTCGTCCTGTCACTGCAGCTGAAAAACACCCCCATTGCATGATTATGCCACCACCATGTTTCACTGTTGGGATTGTATTGGGCAGGTGATGAGCAGTGCCTGGTTTTCTCCACACATAAAACTTTTTGGTGATAATTCTAAGTGGCATTTGTCTCATCAGACTAGAGAATCTTATTTCTCCTAGTCTGGGAGGTCTTCATGTGTGGGTTTTTTTTTTTGCGGGCTTTCATATCTCTTGCACTGAGGAAAGGCTTCCGTCGAGCCACTCTGCCATAAAGGCCCGACTGGTGGAGGGCTGCAGTGATAGTTGACCTTGTGCCACTTTCTCCCATCTCCCTACTGCATCTCTTGAGCTCAGCCACAGGGATCTTTTGATTAGTCTTACCTCTCTCACCAAGGTTCATCTCCCATGATTGCTCAGTTTGGCTAGACTGCCAAGTCTAGGAAGAGTTTTGGTGGTCCCAAACTTCTTCCATGTAAGGATGATCGAGGCCACTGTGCTCTTAGGAACCTTGAGTACTGCAGAAATGTATTTGTAACCTTGGCCAGATCTGTGCCTTCCCAGAATTCTGTCTCTGAGCTCCTTAGGCAGTTCCTTTTGACCTCGCAATTCTCATTTTGTGAGCTGTGAGGTTTTATATAGACAGGTGTGTGCCTTTCCAAATCAAGTCCTATCCACAAAGAATAAATTAACAGCACCCTCACACATTCTGTAGTGCAGTGGCGTCAAAGATGCTGCTGGTAGGCTGCATGCAGCCCCTGATGCTGCAGCAGCACGCAGGCCCGTAACCCCCTTGCTGATCGCTGCCTGTGCTAGTCAGCATTTTATATCAGAGGACAGATTCTTGGGTACTGCGCAGGACCGAGCTCTGTATACAGCTACTGCAATAATCAACCGACAGCCAATCAGAGGCCAGCAGCGGATCACTGGAGAAGCTGCATAGAGAGCGCGTCTTTGCACAGCACCTGAGAATCTGTCCTCTGATTATAAAGCACAGTCAGATGCGGCATCGGCGGCGTTCAACAAGGGGGCTGCTGCCGCAAGAAGCAAACGGGCCACCGAGGGAACGAGGATAGTTAAGAAAGATTTTTCTTGGTTTTTTTTTTGTTTTGTTTTTTTTGCGTGTGTGAAGAATGGCACACTAGGGGCAATTCTACAAGACAGAGCATTGCTACAAGAAGAGGAGCCCAAGGAGACATTACTATAGGATGAGCAGAAGGATGGGGTACAATACTATAGGATGGGCGCAAGGATGGGACACATTACTACATTATATGTGCCCATATTGTCCTCTGCTAGAGGTCTATGCTAGGCAGAATACTGATAGCCAATGAGAGTGCAGAGGGCGGGGCTGGACACTGAGGCTGGGCGGTGTCAGCTCCGATTGTGAGGTTTGGCATAGGAAGATTTCAAGTTTGCTTGAGCTGCAGGTAAATAAAGTGTCTACAGGGAATAAAGGAATAATTCAAAAGAAAGAAAAGTCAGAAAAAAAAAAATATGTAGGAATGATTTATATGACCATACAGCACAGATTAGCTTAAAAAAATGTTGAAGTTTGTCGGACAACTCCTTTAATATTCAGCAAAATTAATTTCAGCCTATTGGTTTGCGGCCCCCCCCCCCCATTACAGTCAGTTTCTCATGTGACATTTTTTTGGGAAAATGAATTGCCCACCCGTTGGTTAGAGGAAAAGTATACTGTCATATACAGGAACTGTATTTACTACGTTTTACCACTCTAGGTAGTTTTTCTTGCCCATATTATCACTCTTCCCCACCCCTAGCATTTGTTCATTTCATGGTAGTAATATCTTTTACAGAAAATTTGATGTATGGCAGGAACCAACTTTCTTTACCATGGCTATGTGATAGTTTGATATCAGTGTTATGGATATTAAAACATAACATTCAATAAAGTCCCATATATCTCCTCATTATGTTGACAGATCATATAATAATGAACATACAAAGAAAACATACCAGATTTGATAAAGAAAAGACTATGGGGAAGAGGATAGTATGAGGGACACAGACACAGATATTGGATAGGTAAGGATCAGAAATTGATGAGGATATTATGTAGGCATATGTGCATGTTATCCACAGGTCCCAGATCCTCAATAATTTTAGCCAAAGTGTCATTTTAAGGGAAAAAAAAATTCTGGGTATGGCGTCGTTATTTTCAAGCAAAATCTTACTGCAAAGAAGAAAGTGAGGAGTTTGTACTGATTGGTGAATGTGGATGATTTGTGGTGTAGAGCTTCCCAGAGATCGCTTATCAAGGGAAATGGAAAACTGCTAGGGTTAATTTATGTACACGAGACTAGAAAGGAGAGACCTGGGGGCAAAGTCACCAGACGTGCAATATATCCCCTCCAAATGCATATATCACCATTTGGAGTCAATTATCAGAATCTTCAGGGGCCATATGTGCTCTACGTGCTGGGACCATGTACCAGCGCATGAGGACTTTAGAACCAGACTCCATCGCGTTAGAATCTATACAACAGGAAGAATTACAGTACATTCCATACATTATTCCAGGAAGCTCCATTGCGCATGTCCACCAAGTCCACCTCTCATTTAGTGACAATGCTATGTTCCGCGTGGTGAGGAACGCTATTTAATGAGGAATATATAGCAGATATTGAGCCTCTGGAGTGTGGAGATGATTTACAGAAACATTCAAGTGATGTGAGTGTATGTAAAGAGTAGAGACCGTGCAGATTACTCCATAGCCACTTGAAGGTAGCTCTACTCTTCTGAAGGGGACTGAGTATTTATCTCGTTTACCCTCAAAAGAGATAAAGCCCAAGGAAGAAAAGAACCGATGAGTATTGTCATTCTCTATTCACCATGTGAGAGGAGTGTAGCTCTCTATACCACGTAGGAAGGCTCTATTGTGCCAAAAGGATTTAAGAGGATGGAGAGAGTATATGAGTTTGCCTGAAAATGTAACGGTGTCCCATGTCTACATTGAATTATGCATCCAGAGGCTCACTGTATTAGGTTTGAACATGGGCGGTGATCCTTTACATGGAATTAATAGACAGAGAGGAAACATTTTGGAATTTCCAGAAAAAAACCCAATGGGCATATTGGTTGTGTACTGATGAATCTAAAGATTTGGTTTCCAGTACCATCTTCTGGCTTGTAATACAGTTACACATCTCCTGACATCACCCCATATTTAATACAAAATACCGTACTAGGGATTGTCTGCTGTCTCAAACATCATGTCTTGCCTCTCTGATACGCCAGAACTGAACGGCTCATATTTCCTCCCTATACTAACTACCTACACTACAGTTCAAAAATGTAAGGTCACTTAGATATTTCCTTATTTTTGAAAGAAAAGCACATTTTTTTTCAAAAAGGTAACATTAAATGAAACAGAAATACACTCTATACATTGTTAATGTGGTAAATGACTATTCTAGCTGCAAACGTCTGGTTTTTAATGCAATATCTACATAGGTGTATAGAGGCCCATTTCCAACAACCACCACTCCAGTGTTCTAGTGGTACATTGTGTTTGCTGTGTTAGAAGGCTAATGGATATTTAGAAATCCCTTAAAAACCCTTGGGCAATTATATTAGCACAGTGGAAAACAGTTTTGCTGATTAGAGAAGCTATAAAACTGACCTTCCTTTGAGCTAGTTGAGAATCTGGAGCATTACATTTGTTGGTTTCATTAAACTCTCAAAATGGGCAGAAAAAGAGAACTTTCATGTAAAACTCGACAGTCTATTCTTGTTCTTAGAAATGAAGGATATTCCACGTGAGAAATTGCCAAGAAACTGAAGATTTCCTACAACGGTGTGTACTACTCCCTTCAGAGGAGAGCACAAACAGGCTCTAACAAGAGTAGAAAGGGAAATGGGAGGCCCCACTGCACAACTGAGAAACAAGACAAGTACATTAGAGTCTCTAGTTTGAGAAATCGACTCCTCATAGGTCTTCAACTGGCAGCGTCATTACATAATACTCGCAAAACGCCAGTGTCAACGTCTACAGTAAAGAGGTGACTCCGGGATGCTGGCCTTCAGAGCAGAGTGGCAAAGAAAAAGTTATATCTGAGATTGGATAATTGGCAAGATTAACGGAAAAATAAAAAAAAGTTATGGATCTTGGAATAATGAAAGCAAAAAAAACCCTGAAAAAACTGAAAATCGCCCAGGGGTGAAGGGGTTAAAGGTAGCCTGTCATGTCGTCATTTTTCAATATTCAACAGCCCCCAATCACTTTTTAGTGATGCAGTGTGCATTACTAACATGGTGTTCTCAAACAAAAGTTCCCAGTATTTAGCAAAAAAAAAAATAGGTGAATGCATCACAGACCTCTTCTTCTTTCAGTTATTGGGTGGAGCTTTGTATCGTTTCAGTCACGGTCAGTTAGTCCTCTTCAAATTATGCACACCATCAGAGTCTGACATCATGGTGGTCCCTTTGTAAATCTAGTGGTTGCGCACTGCCCACCAGCTCCCCGGGCATACGCACTGAATCTGGGTGTACATCTCATATGTGTTCATGCTCTAGAGTAAGTGTGACTGAAACGCTACAAATCACCACCCTGATGACTGAAAGCGACGGTCTGTGATGTGATAATGATGGTTTTTTTTTTTTTTTGTTTTTATTTGAGAACACAATGTTAGTGATGCATGCACCATGTTGCATTAATGACAGTGTGGCTACCCAGAGAAAATTCACTTATTTCCTCCCATGAGGACCTGGCTTTAAATCCCATAAGCTAAAATCTGGCCCGTGGTCCAAATCTGTCCCGCAGTGCGTTTTGTTTTTTTTATTTGGCCTCCAATGCTATTCTGTATGGAGGGCAATGTGGAGCCCATTAGTCTGTATGGAGGGCAGACACACACAAACTGTATATGCCTTTATTTCAGAAAGTATGCATCCGATCTCTCAACTGAAGGTATGTTTAGAATCACAACAATAGCTACTGGATAGGGTACACAGGTATTAAATGTGAAATAGCTAGGTCACCCAGCACAGAAAAAATTGTCTAAAAATTAACTTTTAATAAATATGGTTAAAATAATCCCAAAAGACAAACGCATACGCCACAAACACTATGGTGTTTACCTTTGTGCTACCTCTTAATATCATGGGCATGAGCATGGGAGTGCTGGATGCTGAGGGAAAGAGCCTTTTTTCCTCAGCACAAAACGTTCCCATCCCATGCTTTTATCGTTGTCCCCGCTTGTATATAGTTCTCCAAATAGCCTCCGCATAGCCTTCCATATAGTATAAAGAGTCCCACATAACCCTTCATATATTAGAATGCAGCTACATAGTCGTCCATGTATTATAATGCATTTCCCATAGTTCTACATGTATTATAATTCACCCCACAGTCCTCCATATATTATAATTCACCCCATAGTTCTCCATGTCCGTCATATTGTATAATACACCCCATAGACCTCCATGTATAATGCAGGCATCCCCCCATGCTCTGTGTATAATGCAGGCAGCCCCCCATGCTCTGTGTATAATGCAGGCAGCCCCCCATGCTCTGTGTATAATGCAGGCAGCCCCCCATGCTCTGTGTATAATGCAGGCAGCCCCCCCATGCTCTGTGTATAATGCAGGCAGCCCCCCCATGCTCCGTGTATAATTCAGGCAGACCCCATGCTCCGTGTATAATGCAGGCAGCCCTCCCGGCCTCTGGCCACCATGTACACATTGATTTAATTAAAAAAAAATAAAAAAAACCCCAAGAAGTTCATATCGCTCCTTGTTCCCCTGCTGCTCCGTGCTGACCTCTCCTTGTTCCCCTGCTGCTGCGGTTGGCGTTTTCCCGTCCTGCGCTCTACTTTCAGCACAGCACTCGCATAAGAGTGACGTCACTGCGCAGGTACAAAGGGGGAGAATGATGATGCACGAGCCGCTCCATGCTTCATTGTTGCTGTGCGCGATGACTGGGCAGGGGGGCCCGGTGTCATTGGTGGTGGCATATAGCGGCCGCGTGGTTTGCGCCAGATCAGCGCAGCGCCTCTCACAGAAAGGAGCTGGCTGCTGATCTGCCGGGCGGCCGCGGGCCCCTAAGCTGCGCGACCCGGTCGCAGCCTCTGCGACCACGGTAGTTACCGCTCCTGTATGTATATATCAAAACAAAAAAAAAACAAAACGCGCTTAATTGACGATCTCCAGATCTATAATAACAAGGCTGAACTTCTCTAGAAGGAGCTGAGGACCTTATTACCTGTATTTACTCAGTAATAAAATGCAATGGGCTACTTCACGAACATCCACTTTGCATTAGGACACGTGTTATTAAATAAGTTGTTACGAAATTCTGTGCTCTGGTTTTGCATATCTAATATTATCTTGCCAGGTTCCTCCCTTAGGGCTTGGGAAGACATACATACCTGACATTTGTATTGCAGTCAAATTTGTAGTGAAACCTGAAACAACCAGGTATGAAGCTGCTCGGAGGGAATGGATTACAGCACCGTGATCCCCATCATGGGGTCAAACGATTTACAACTAAAAGCAGATGATTAATTTTTGCTACTTTTAACATTAGAGATCAATTAGCATCATGAAAACCAAGGAACACAAAAGAGATGTCCAAGTTGAAGTTGTGCAGAAGAGTAAAGCAGGGTTTAGTAATAAAAAATAGCTAAAGCACTGAATATCTAATGGAACACTATTCCATCCATCCATCATCCAAAAATAGATGGAAGGATTGTGGCCCAACCGTAAAACTGCCAAGACATGACTGTTCACCTAAACTAACATCCTAAGCAAGGAGAGCGTTAATTAGTCATACAACCGAAAGAAACATGGGCATTCTGGAGGCACTGTGGAGATCCACAGTTCACGTGGGAGGCTCGGTCCACAGGACAACTATTAGTTGCCTACGCCACAAGTCTGGCATTTATGGAAGAGTGGCAAGAAGAAAGGGCTTTTTGAAAGCAAGCCATAAGTCCCGTTTTGCAGATTTGCAAAAAGCTATGTAAGGGACACAGCTAGCATGTGGAAGAAGGTGTCTGGTCAGATGAGACCAAAGTAAAACTTTTCAAAAAGGCTTAATGCAAAACATTGTGTGATAGACAACTAACATTGCACATCACCCTGAAAATACCATCCCCATAGCCCAACATGGTGGTGGCAGTAGCAATGTCACATGAGAATCGGTAGCGCGGGTTCCTACACTGCTGGAGCCACGCCAGTACCGGAGGTAAGTATAGGCTTTTTTTATTTTATGGAGCACACAGGGGAATAAGGAGGGATTGTCCTAGTAGTGGACAACACCTTAAAGTTGGTGGGTGTAACGTAAAAAAAAAATGGTTCTTGGGGTATGCATACTTTTTCAAGGTATTGTATACTTAAAGCACCATAGTATGGCGATGAGTGCTGTACTGTTTTAGCCCTAACTACATTAGGAACTAAAATGACTGGTCCATTATCAGTCAGTGAAAGTGCAAAACTAATCCTCACTGATTAATAAAACAGATTGCAATGGATTTGTCGGTAATCTTCTAAAAACAGGAGTATTTATGCCAGTGTGGACAGAACGTAAATAATGTCCTAAATAAAACGGTGAGGCTGATTTACTGAATTGATTTTGAATGGTACAGACTTAGAATAACATAGGTGAAATCTGCCGATATTGACGGGTTTGGCCAATAGTATGTGTAGGTAATTCCGGACAGATTGTCGTACGGGATAAGAACACAGCATGTCCAATTTCGGACTGTCGATCCTTTTGTTCTCTAAGTGACAAGGTCAAATTGGCTCTTTCTACTCAATAAATTTGATGCGTTTTAGGCTAAGTACACACACTGCGTTTTTTTGACGGTGCGTTTTTGGCCGCTAAAAACGCACCCGCGTAAAAAAACGTGGCAAAAAACGCATGCGTTTTTACCGCGATTTGGTGCGTTTTTGGCTGAGTTTTGCTGCGTTTTTAATCTCTACGGTTTTCCAATACATTGCATGGGGGGAAAACACAGAAAAACGCAGGAAAGAATTGACATGTCCATTTTTTTTTTTTAAGCTCAAAAACGCAGCTTAAAAAAACTGTTGTGTGCTAACAGCAAAAGTGAAAACTCATAGACTTTGCTGGGGAAGCAAAGTCGTGCAGTTTTGAGGCCAAAAACGCACCCGAAAAACGCGCAAAAACGCCGCGAAAAACGCACTGTGCGCACATAGCCTTAGACAGTGTTCTCTGAGTTTATACCATCTACTAGTTGGCTTACTTTGGTAAAGCCGTTTTGGCACACAGGATGGAAATTTGGGCACACCTATAGCTCTGCCCCCTTTTTTTAGTATGTTAAAGAAAAGTGTAAAATGCATAATAAATGAGATGTAAAGCAGTTTTTTGCTTTTTTTTTTTTTTTTTTTTTTTTTTACCAAATTAAGCCAGACTTCTGGCACATGTAACTTTCTAAATCCGCCTCAATGTCTATCTTTTGAAATGTACATGGTCTTGGAATGTTTTTTTTTTTTTTTTTCTTTTCATAGTGATATCTTTAGGCATCTTGAGTCAGTAAGTAAAATTTTAAATCTAAAATGATTGTATCATTGAGTTTTGTATATGAATGCGGGTTTGACAGACCTCTGTTTTTACTTCTTAGGTCTTATAGTTGGGGTGATATTACGGTATGGAACACCTTCAACCAGCACTTATGACAAAGCCATCAGCTGCTCTCCGGAACAGAGGGCATTCACCACTCTCCTCGTCAACGTCAGTGGGAAGTTCTTTGAGTACACATTAAAAGGAGAGATTATTCCTGAGAAGATTCATAATGTGGAACAAAATGACATGTTGAGAAAAGTAAGTGAGCTTTTCAAGACCAGTATTAGTGTTTCTCTTTTACGATTTCTCTAAAGTAAGAAAGTAATAGGTATAGACATGAACTTTAAACCAAAATTGATTCCGATGGAAAAAAGGTTCACATACCCATTAATCATACAAGCAACACATATAAGTTGGCAACAATATACCCAAACCTATATAAGAGAGAGAGATCCCTGAAAACTAAAAAGCGCCATGTGCGCACTGGGAAATGGAATTTTCTTGAGAAAATTCCGCATGCTCTCAAAGATTACCGCACCCGCGGTAAAAAAAAACGCGGCAAACCGCACCCGAAAACCGCATGCGGTTTGCCACTGTTTGCTGCGGTTTCACCGCGGTATTGTTCGCGGTATTGCCGCGGTTTTGCCGCTTGCGGGTTGGGATGTGCTTTATTGCATTCAATGCAATAAAGCACATTGAAAAAAAAAAAAAAAAAGGTCATTTAATTCTGAGATAGTAGATAGATAGACAGAAGAATAGATAGAGGGATAGATAGATAGACAGACAGATAGATAGAGGGATAGATAGAGGACAGATCGCTGCATTTCCCACGGTCGGCAGTGAGTTCACATTACCGGCCGTGGGAAATGACCGGTAATTACCTCTGCTGTCTGCTGCATTCATTCAGCGCTGTGTCTGTGACAGTCGCAGCTGGATGTAAGCAGCGCAGGACGTCGGAGCTGTGGATTACGCCGGAGCTTTAGTGCGGGAGGGGTTAATAAAATGGTGAACGAGGCTTGTTTGTTTTATTTAAAATAAAGGATTTTTCGGTGTCTGTGTTTTATTCACTTTACTTACGGGTTGATCATGTCAGCTGTCACATAGACGCTGCCATGATCAAGCCTGGAGTTAATGGCGGTGATCCACCACCATTAACCCCTTGTATTACCTTGCTGCCACTGCTACACGGCAGCAAGAAGAGCCGGGGACACGCCGGTGCTGCCGCATAATGCATGCGACAGTCCCGGGGCAGCTGCGGCTGATATTCTCGGCTGCGGGAGGGGGAGTGAGGCAGGAGACATTAACCCTGCCCCTCTCCCTCCCCAGCCTGAGAATACCGGGCCGCCGCTGTGTGCTTACCTCGGCTGGAAGGTAAATATGCAGCGGAGCACACGTTCTTTTTTTTCTATATTTCCGTTTTCTTTCTATGTGTGTTGTGTGTTCTATGTGTCTGTGTCTATGTGTTCTATGTCTGTGATGTCTGTGTGTGTGATGTGTGTGTTTACTCTCTGCACGGCTTCCTCTTCCTGTAATGACATCACTTCCCTGCAAAACCGCAGACAGGCGATGTACATTACCGGAGGTAAGGCTATGTGCGCACTTACCGGATTTTGCCGCGGATTTTTTGCGGTTTTGTTGCATGTTTCGCTGCAGAAAATGTTCATAACATCTCTGCAGTGAATCACCAGCAAAACCTATGGGCAAAAAAAATCCTGTGTGCACTAGGCGGAATTTGACAGCTGCATGTTTTGCTGCGGGATTCCCGCAGCAAAAACAATGGCATGTCAATTCTTTTCCGCACGTCGCTGCGGGATTTCACTCCATTGACTCCAATGTTAATTGTGAAATCCCGCAAGGAATAACGCAGGAAGCAAATTCTGTGCGGTTCACTGCGTTTTCCTGCGTTATTCCCTGCGGTATTTCGCGGTTTACCTCCGGTAATGTACATTGCCTGTCTGCGGTTTTGCAGGGAAGTGATGTCATTACAGGAAGAGGAAGCCGTGCAGAGAGTAAACACACACATCACACACACAGACATCACAGACCTAGAACACAGACACATAGAACACACAACACACATAGAAAGAAAACGGAAATATAGAAAAAAAAGAACGTGTGCTCCGCTGCATATTTACCTTCCAGCCGAGGTAAGCACACAGCGGCGGCCCGGTATTCTCAGGCTGGGGAGGGAGAGGGGCAGGGTTAATGTCTCCTGCCTCACTCCCCCTCCCGCAGCCGAGAATATCAGCCGCAGCTGCCCCGGGACTGTCGCATGGATTATGCGGCAGCACCGGCGTGTCCCCGGCTCTTCTTGCTGCCGTGTAGCAGTGGCAGCAAGGTAATACAAGGGGTTAATGGTGGTTGGGGACCACCGCCATTAACTCCAGGCTTGATCATGGCAGCGTCTATGTGACAGCTGACTTGATCAACCCGTAAGTAAAGTAAATAAAACAGACACCGAAAAATCCTTTATTTTAAATAAAACAAACAAGCCTCGTTCACCATTTTATTAACCCCTCCCGCACCAAAGCTCCGGCGTAATCCACAGCTCCGACGCCCTGCGCTGCTTACATCCAGCCGCGACTGTCACAGACACAGCGCTGAATGAATGCAGCAGACAGCAGAGGTAATTACCGGTCATTTCCCACGGCCGGTAATGTGAACTCACTGCCGACCGTGGGAAATGCAGCGATCTATCTATCTATCCCTCTATCTATTCTTCTGTCTATTCTTCTGTCTATCTATCTACTATCTCAGAATTAAATGACTTATTTTTTTTCAATGTGCTTTATTGCATTGAATGCAATAAAGCACATCCCAACCCGCACGCGGCAAAACCGCGGCAATACCGCGATCAATACCGCGGTGAAACCGCGGCAAACCGCATGCGGTTTTCGGGTGCGGTTTGCCGCGGTTTTTTACCGCGGGTGCGGTAATCTTTGAGAGCATGCGGAATTTTCTCAAGAAAATTCCATTTCCCAGTGCGCACATGGCCTTAACCGGGAAATACCGCAGGGAATAACGCAGGAAAACGCAGTGAACCGCACAGAATTTGCTTCCTGCGTTATTCCCTGCGGGATTTCACGATTAACATTGGAGTCAATGGAGTGAAATCCCGCAGCGACGTGCGGAAAAGAATTGACATGCAATTGTTTTTGCTGCGGGAATCCCGCAGCAAAACATGCAGCTGTCAAATTCCGCCTAGTGCGCACAGGATTATTTTTGCCCATAGGTTTTGCTGGTGATTCACTGCAGAGATGTTATGAACATTTTCTGCAGCGAAACATGCAGCAAAACCGCAAAAAATCCGCGGCAAAATCCGGTAAGTGCGCACATAGCCTAATACCAGCAATTGCTGGGTTTACCAGATAAAGGGATCCATATTTTTAGATGGCAAGGGTAGGATAGCAAAATCCCCACGCTTATCGCTGTCACACAGGGCAGCTTTGTCAGGGGTAGATTCTATGTATGTATGTATATACAATACTGGCCAAAAGTATTGGCACACCTGCAATTCTGTCAGATAATACTCAGTTTCTTCTTGAAAATGATTTCAATCACAAATTCTTTGGTATTAGTATCTTCATTTAATTTGTCTTCAATGAAAAAAAAAATTGTCATAAAGCCAAATTGGATATAATTCCGCACCAAACATAAAAAAGGGGGTGGACAAAAGTATTGGCACTGTTTGAAAAATCATGTGATGCTTCTCTAATTTGTGTAATTAACAGCACCTGTAACTTACCTGTGGCACCTATCAGGTGGTGGCAATAACTAAATCACACTTGCAGCCAGGTGACATGGATTAAAGTTGACTCAACCTCTGTCCTGTGTCCTTGTGTGTACCACATTGAGCATGGAGAAAAGAAAGAAGACCAAAGAACTGTCTGAGGACTTGAGAATCCAAATTGTGAGGAAGCATGAGCAATATCAAGGCTGCAAGTCCATCTCCAAAGACCTGAAAGTTCCTGTGTCTACGGTGCGCAGTGTCATCAAGAAGTTTAAAGCCCATGGCACTGTGGCTAACCTCCCTAGATGTGGAAGGAAAAGAAAAAAATGACGTGAAATTTCAACGCAAGATTGTGCGGATGGTGGATAAAGAACCTCAACTAACATCCAAACAAGTTCAAGCTGCCCTGCAGTCCGAGGGTACAACAGTGTCAGCCCGTACTATCTGTCGGCGTCTGAATGAAAAGGGACTGTATGGTAGGATACCCAGGAAGACGCCACTTCTTACTCCGAGACATAAAAAAAGCCAGGCTGGAGTTTGCCAAAACTTACCTCAGAAAGCCTAAAATGTTTTGGAAAATCTGGTTAGATGAGGCAAAAGTAGAGCTTTTTGGGAAAAGCCATCAACAGAGTTTACAGGAAAAAAAAAAGAGGCATTCAAAGAAAAAACACTGTCCCTCCAGTCAAACATGGAGGAGGTTCCCTGATGTTTTGGGGTTGCTTTGCTGCCTCTGGCACTGGACTGCTTGACTGTGTGCATGGCATTATGAAGTCTGAAGACTACCAACAAATTTTGCAGCATAATGGAGGGCCTAGTGTGAGAAAGCTGGGTCTTCGTCAGAGGTCATGGGTCTTCCAGTAGGACAATCACCCAAAACACACTCCAAAAAGCACTAGAAAATGGTTTGATAGAAAGAACTGGAGACTACTAAAGTGGCCAGCAATGAGTCCAGACCTGAATCCCATAGAACACCTGTGGAGAGATCTCAAAATGGCAGTTTGGAGAAGGCCCCCTTCAAATCTCAGGGACCTGGAGCAGTTTGCCAAAGAAGAATGGTCTAAAATTCCAGCAGAGCATTGTAAGAAACTCATTGATGGTTACCGGAAGCGGTTGCTCGCAGTTATTTTGGCTAAAGGTTGTGCAACCAAGTATTAGGCTAAGGGTGCCAATACTTTTGTCTGGCCCATTTTTGGAGTTTTGCGTGAAATGATCAATGATTTGATTTTTGTTTCATTCTCTTTTGTGTTTTTTCATTGCAAGCAAAATAAACGAAAATAATAATACCAAAGGATTTGTGATTGCAATCATTTTCAAGAAGAAACTGAGTATTATCTGACAGAATTGCAGGGGTGCCAATACTTTTGGCCAGCACTGTATGATTAATGGGTATGTGAAACTTTTTCCATCTGAGTCAATTTTGATTTAAAGTTCATGTCTATACCTATTACAGTGGAACCTCGCTTAACGAGTAACCCAGTTAGCGAGTATTTCTCCTAACGAGCAAGGCTTTCTTTAAATTTGTAACTCTGTTTACGAGAAAGCCTTGCTGTATGAGCAAAATACTCACCGCACACACTTCCGGTTCCGTACATTCCACCGCGCTCTAACCCGCTCTTGCAGTCCACACAAACACATACAAGTACGCACAAACATGCACGCACACACACACATTATGCTCACCTTACCCTTCCGTTCCCTCGCCGGCTTCCTGGAACTTGCATGTATCGGGTAACAAAGGCGACTGATGCCGGACCTTCAGCTCCCAGCGCTCCTTTGAGTAGCGGCTGACATGGGAAGGTCCTCCCTCCACAGGATGTGTATCCGGTAACCATCGCGACGAGGGAGGAACTTCCCCTGTCAGGCGCTACTCAAAGGCAGCGCGCTGGCCAATCAGAGCCAAGCGGCTCCTGCCTTTTTGACGTCAGTGAGCTGAATGCGGAAGGTCCGGCATCGGTCGCCTTGTTTACCCGATACACGTCTTGTACGGGCGAACTGCAAGTTCCAGGAGACAGGCGAGGGAATGGAAGGTAAGGTGAGCATAATCTGTGTTTTGTGTGTGTGTGTGCGTGTGGAACGGCACAATAGGGAACCAGGATGGGACATTTAACAAGTTGAGGAACGAATTGTCTGCATTGTAATGATTTCCTATGGGAAATCTTGCTTTGCTGAACGAGTAACTTGGTTAACAAGCACACTCCCAGAACGGATTGTTCTCTTTATCCAAGGTTCCATTGTACCTTGTTACTTTAGAGTGATCCTTGTTATGTATTCATAATAACCTAGCCCTGTATAAAGTTTACCTGTATATTGTGGGTGTTGTTAAATGCAAGGGGGGCATTTGTTCCCTGGATCAAATTAAGGAAAGGGAAGCTTTCTATATGCCTTTTTAAATGGTTTTAATAGTGTGTTTGTGCCCATCTTCGTGTTAATAAAAAGACCAAATATTTGTATTTACTCTAAAAGGTATCCCTCATTTTTACACACCACCTTTTCCTTCTATTTTTCCATATTATAGGTGTTGGGGTGATCCCTTATTGTTATATGTTGGATTATTTGATCATGTGGGTGGTGCCCTCTAAATAGTATAAACATGTCATTTTCCTGCCACAAAAGGCTTATTACAATGTAAAAATCTACAAATATCCATTACTATCCTCTGCACACCCACAAGCTAGCAAGAGTCCCTTTTTGTAGGGTATAGAATCCAAAGATGACAAACTCCTCTCAAAGTTTTAGGAATAAATGGTTACATAAATATTATGCAAAAAAACAAAGGTTATAAACCTAGATTCTGCTAAAATATTGACTACAATTACATATAGAGAGAAAAATACTTTCCAAAGAAATAAAATGCTATCTGAAAATGTCTTAACTTGTTTTCAGTTAGCAAACCCTTTACCACATATCTGCAGGATAGGAGATCACTTATTGATCGGTAGGACTCCGGACACTTGGAGCAGCGTAGAGTGACACACCAGGGCACTATTATCTCTGTTAGGAAGCAGCAGTGCGTATGCTCAACGGGCACACTCTATCCATTCTCCATGCGGCTGCCCAACAATACGCTCTACTTTTTCTAACAGCCCTATAGAGAATGGATGACGTGGTGGTCGAGCATGTAAACTGCCATCCATTTTATTAGGAATTTAACACGAAGTCCCAGGAATTTCAAGCTCCATAGGGTTCCAATGGTAGAAATGTTAAATGACCACTCTCTGGGACTTCTAGTGTTAAGTGCTCTATCAGGGTTTAAAAATGTTGCATTCTGCAATTTGATTCATGTCCCAACAGTTGGATAATGGTCAATCCAATAGTTGCCACACTGTGTATAGATGGTAGCATGGTTTCACCCGTCAACCTAAGTACTCCGACAAATATTTCATATAAGTGGTGGAAAAGTCCCATGCGGCAAGAGTGTGTATCGCCACCAAGCAGCTTCTTCAGAATATGTGCTTAGCAGTCGTCCAAGGGTGGTAATTTGTGCAATAGATGGTAACTAATCTTTTTCCTCAGGGATATTGGTGAGAGATCGATCACTCCAGAGGAACAGGCATGGAGAAACTGGCAAGGACTCACCTGTCTGACTAGTCTCCTGTGTGGCTTGGTCAACGACAGCTTTTAAAGATTGTATTAGTCCATGTATTGCAGAACACAAGGGCAACTGTACCATTGAAGGTATCTTGATTGAGATGGCCTGTGCATAGTCATGACATCAATATGTTGTGTTGCAGGTATTCACAGTTCCATGAATGTGGAGGTGGGGTAGCTTGTTTTCATGAGTTGCTTGGCTCATGTGTCCTACAAAGCAATATATATTTTATATAACTTAGTAGTAGTATGGAACTCCCATTTTTTTTGTAAGCCATGTGTCGCAGGGAGTTGGTACTGATAACTTTTCGTTAATGAGGGGAGGACTGAGCACAGCAGAAATGTAGGTAGCCCTATTGTTCATAGTTTCAAGATTTGAAAAAAGGAAAAAACTCCATGAGGCACATGCCAATTGCCCCATGTTAGGGGGAAAAATCCTTTTAGATGCTTCATATGGCAATTGGGCTATTTCCTTGGATTAAAATACCATTTAAGAATCGAATACCCATAAGCAGCTATTATATTTATCAAGAAAGGTGTCCAGGTTCTTCTTCAATTTCTTTAAAGGGGTTTTACCACAAAGTTAATTTCAAAGTTGACTTTAATAGACCTTAGAAGAATAATAATTTATACAATTAGATGTGTTTTTAAAAAAATGTTCCTGTGCTGAGATAATCTTATATATGTGTCCCTGCTATGTACTGTGTAATAGCTGTGTCTGACTGTACAGGGACATGGTCTAACCATACCACATTTCCTGGGTTGGGAAGAAAGTAAAAGAGAGTACAGTGGAACCTTGGACTACGAGCATAATTGGTTCCAGTTGTGCTCTTAAACCAAGTTACTCTTATATCAAAGCAAATTTTCCCATAGGAAATAATTGAAACACAGACCATTCGTTCCACAACCCAAAAATATTTACTGTATGTATACAAACTTATTACAGTAATACAACATAATGTACTGTATAATATAAAATTATTACAGTACACTAATACAAAATACTGTTACAGTAAACAAATTAATCTGCTCTTTAGCTTACAATAGAATTGTTGGTGTGCGAGAGGTACAGTATAAGTAATGTGCTATACTGGTTAGCAGAAAGAGTACAATACTGTATCCATAAATGCAAATTGATAGACATGCTATATACTATAGTATATACTATACTGTACAATGGTATACTGTATACAGTACATATGTACAGAACGTTACCTCCAGAGCGGGTCAGAGTGCGAAGAAAGGACAGAACCGGAAGTGTGCTCGGTGAGTATTTGCTCTTATTGCAAAGCATTGCTCTTAAACCAAGTTACAAATTTGTAAAAAGCTTTGCTTGTTTTGCAAAACGCTCTCAAACCAAGTTGGTCTTAAACCAAGGTTCCACTGTATTCACATAGCACAGCACGGGATTGTATCTGATTTGTTATTGTTTGGTTTTTATTGTTTTAGGTAAAGCATTTCCTTGCTTCTTTTTAAAAAATATTTTACCTCATAGAATTATGATCCCGTGCTGTAATGTCTGTATACTTTATTTCTTTCTCCTCGGCCCAGGAGCTGAGCTATGATCGGACCATGTCCCTGTACGGTCAGGCACGGCCATTACACAGTACATAGCAGGAGCACATATATAAGATTATCTCAGCACAGGAACATTTTTTGTTTTTTTAAACAGATCCAATTGTATAAATTATTTCAAGAATTAAAATTAACTTTAAAATTAACATTGTTCGTGGGAAAACACCTTTTAACCGAATCGACCTTTGGAACATGGTGGCAGAGCGTTCCATAATCTCACTGCTCTTACAGTAAAAAATCCCCGCTGGTGATAATGAAACCTTCTTTCCTCTAGGTGTGGATTCCTGGTTGTCACCATTGCAGGTCTTTGTGTAGAAAGATCTCCGTACTGTCTATTCTAGTTGTGTGGTGTTAGAGAGAACCTGTCAGCAAAATCAACTGAACCAGATCTCATATTTACTCGTGCAGGGGTGTGAAATGAATATCCATTCACAGCTTTAGATTTTCTTTACAGAAGATATAGAGCATAGATATTGTCCATAGATTTACAGTTCCAAGACCTGCATGCCCACACGTGCTTTTTGGAGGGGGTTGGGGTCGATCTCACAGACAGGTTGTCTGTCATATAAATTTTTACACTCTTTTTGCTTTGTCATTGTCACCCACAAAATGCTAAAAAAGGTGCTTAAATATTTATATAAGGAGGTTAGTCCTCTTTATAAGAGAATACATGTTAATGTATTAGGGTCTATGTATTATTCCATATGCAAATGAGATGTCCCCGAATTTGGACTTTTATCTTGCTCCAGATACTGATTGACAGCGCTTAGTTTCCTTGAGGGAGCGCTACCTATACCCCATCAGCGTTCCCTCTGTGTGCACACTGACACTGCAGCCATGCACTATGAATCCTGGCTCCTCTCTATGGCATCACAGAGGAAAAGGTGGAGAATATCTTACATCTAACTCCTGATGTCATTCCATCAATGTCTAGGGATATGGTTGAGTTCAGGCAGTGATGGTTTTGGGAATGCAAGCGCTATAAGGATCAGTGGGAATGGTAAAAATGGTCATAATATAGATATTCACTTCAAGGGTGCACTGAGCTTTTGGCCATGCTAAGGGTGCACCAAAGCCCCTGGTTACATATGACTTGATTTGTCACCCGCTAATACACTATATAAAAAAATTATACCAGCAATATACAATTAGGTCCAGAAATATTTGGACAGTGACACAAGTTTTGTTATTTTAGCTGTGTACAAAAACATGTTCAGAAATACAATTATATATATAATATGGGCTGAAAGTGCACACTCCCAGCTGCAATATGAGAGTTTTCACATCCAAATCGGAGAAAGGGTTTAGGAATCATAGCTCTGTAATGCATAGCCTCCTCTTTTTCAAGGGACCAAAAGTAATTGGACAAGGGACTCTAAGGGCTGCAATTAACTCTGAAGGTGTCTCCCTCATTAACCTGTAATCAATGAAGTAGTTAAAAGGTCTGGGGTTGATTACAGGTGTGTGGTTTTGCATTTGGAAGCTGTTGCTGTGACCAGACAACATGCGGTCTAAGGAACTCTCAATTGAGGTGAAGCAGAACATCCTGAGGCTGAAAAAATCCATCAGAGAGATAGCAGACATGCTTGGAGTAGCAAAATCAACAGTCGGGTACATTCTGAGAAAAAAGGAATTGACTGGTGGGCTTGGGAACTCGAAAAGGCCTGGGCGTCCACGGATGACAACAGTGGTGGATGATCGCCGCATACTTTCTTTGGTGAAGAAGAACCCGATCACAACATCAACTGAAGTCCAGAACACTCTCAGTGAAGTAGGTGTATCTGTCTCTAAGTCAACAGTAAAGAGAAGACTCCATGAAAGTAAATCCAAAGGGTTCACATCTAGATGCAAACCATTCATCAATTCCAAAAATAGACAGGCCAGAGTTAAATTTGCTGAAAAACACCTCATGAAGCCAGCTCAGTTCTGGAAAAGTATTCTATGGACAGATGAGACCAAGATCAACCTGTACCAGAATGATGGGAAGAAAAAAGTTTGGAGAAGAAAGGGAACGGCACATGATCCAAGGCACACCACATCCTCTGTAAAACATGGTGGAGGCAACGTGATGGCATGGGCATGCATGGCTTTCAATGGCACTGGGTCACTTGTGTTTATTGATGACATAACAGCAGACAAGAGTAGCCGGATGAATTCTGAAGTGTACCGGGATATACTTTCAGCCCAGATTCAGCCAAATGCCGCAGAGGTGATCGGACGGCGCTTCATAGTACAGATGGACAATGACCCCAAGCATACAGCCAAAGCTACTCAGGAGTTCATGAGTGCAAAAAAGTGTAACATTGTGCAATGGCCAAGTCAATCACCAGATCTTAACCCAATTGAGCATGCATTTCACTTGCTCAAATCCAGACTTAAGACGGAAAGACCCACAAACAAGCAAGACCTGAAGGCTGCGGCTGTAAAGGCCTGGCAAAGCATTAAGAAGGAAGAAACCCAGCGTTTGGTGATGTCCATGGGTTCCAGACTTAAGGCAGTGATTGCCTCCAAAGGATTCGCAACAAAATATTGAAAATAAAAATATTTTGTTTGGGTTTGGTTTATTTGTCCAATTACTTTTGACCTCCTAAAATGTGGAGTGTTTGTAAAGAAATGTGTACAATTCCTACAATTTCTATCAGATATTTTTGTTCAAACCTTCAAATTAAACGTTACAATCTGCACTTGAATTCTGTTGTAGAGGTTTCATTTCAAATCCAATGTGGTGGCATGCAGAGCCCAACTCGCGAAAATTGTGTCACTGTCCAAATATTTCTGGACCTAACTGTACATTTTAAAGCTGAAGTCCTCTATATAACTGTTTTAAATCAGGGGTATCAAACCTTTTGGCATATCTGGCCCACATTGAAAGAATTGTTTTCTTGGGCCACACAATGAGCATTGGACACATGACCATGATGTCACCAAAGGTCCTTCTTTTTTGGAAAAAGAACTGATTATACAGAGCTGGCATTATCAGTATTATGTAGATGGTGACTTAGTATTCCAGAGGAAGATCATGTCGGTGTACGTGCGGCACGAGTGGTCAGGCTTGTCTGGGGACTAACTGAAAGTGCCCACCAATGGAAGGCTAGCCTTTGACTATAGATTAGGTTTGTTTTCCTCTTAAGGTTTTTCCTAAATTGCTGAATTAGTAAGTATTTGCATTTAAAAGGAACCACTTTTTTGGCGTATAAGCTGCGGCCACCACCACCGGGCTTTTATATACAGCATTCGAACATGCTGTATATAAGAGCCCAGGCCGCTCTGAGAACATAACAAAACACTTTATAATACTTACCTAACTGTCGCTCGGTTGGCCAGATGGGCGTCTCCATTGTCCGGTGCCGGCGCCACCTCTTTCGGCCATCTTCGTCCTTCTGACTGCTGTGTGCATGACGCCTCCGACGTCATACACACTCGCCAATACTGCGCAGGCGCACTACAATACTTTGATCTGCCCTGCTCAGGGTAGATCAAAGTGCGCCTGCTCAGGACCTGAATGCCGGCGAGTGTGGATGACGTTCGACGCGTCATGCACCACGGCTAGAGAAGAAGGAGGACGAAGGTGGCCGAAAGAGGTGGCACCGGAGAACGGAGACGCCTATCTGGCCAACCGAGCGACCGTTAGGTAAGTATTATAAAGTGTTTTTTATGTTGTCACAGTGGCCTGGGCTCTTATATACAGCATGTTAGAATGTTGTATATAAGAGCCCAGTGGTGGTGGCCGCAGCTTATACGCCAAAAAAGTAGTGACCGGTTCCCTTTAAGATTAATCTGTTTTTAGTTCTTGTGGTCTCTGTGGCAGACACAGACAGAAGACCTCCTCTTTATATCTGTGACAGAAGCTGTATCCTACTTTGGAGGTAGAATGGGCTCCTTACCTCTTGGGCGTCTGTCTGCTCCTGTTTGGGCTGTCTGTTCACATAAATCATAATCCACTATTTACAGAACACAAATATTCAGTTTGGAGGTTGAATCTATTTCACTTTGATTTCTAACGTAAAATAAATAATTGGATACTAGGAACTAAAATGGTATGTGGCATCTCCTTAGGGGAAATGCCTTTCATTATAAATGAAAATTGACGAAGCATTGATTACACGATTCAGCAGAATAAATGTTACCTTATTCAATTAGGATGTTGGTTATAGTATGAATTTCTTTCTATGTAGACAATTCATAAAAGGTTGTGTAAATTCTGTACAGTATAGGTAACTAAATCTCATTTTACTGCCTCAGTTTTTACACGTTTGGATTTATTGGCTGCTGTTTTCCTAGCCTCTCTGGCGCCACCTGGTGCCTACAGTGGTATATGCAGCATTGGTGTATTGTAGCATCACGTGTTTGTTCCTTATCTTCATGTGTTCACTGATATAAAGTCCAGTTAAGTGAAAGTGGTGTATGAGATAAAAGGGATTCTACCCCGCTTTTATTACAAAGTAATAACTCTCATACAGACGGTTTATGTGGCTGATAAGATCATATTCATACGAAAATGACCATTGCCAATATGACGCAGCACATTTTCTCAGAAAAATGCAGTATTATGTAAACTCAGTGAAAACAATGAATGCCATAATTTACAATCGTAATATCGATATTCACTTTAAGGGTGTGTTTACAGGTTACATACAATACACACGATTTTATCTACATGTTTTGAGGAGATGTTACGTGAATTAATTTCAATAGTTGAAAAGTGCTGAAAAAACTCTAAAATAATTGACAAGCTGCCTCTTGGCAAAAATGCTGCAGAGCTCAAAATACACAAGTAAAAATACGCTGCAAAAATGCCATGTGTGAACATGCTCCAAAGGTGTACTGAAATGAAAGGGTTAGCTTGGGGCTAAAGGTTTCCTTATGGCCACTGGTAGATCAATACTAGACAAACATGGATTTATGTAGCGATGGATAAGGAAATGTTTGCAGCCATACGTTTTCTGTGCCGCTGGATCATAATGGGCCAATCCTAAATTAATTTTGCTCTTTCCTTTAAAGTATGTGTATAGATGACATGTGATGGACCATCAGTGAGAGAGTCCTTGTATCCTTACTGCTGACTCTATCTTGTAATCGCCTACCATCCCCAGCATGGAATGGAGAATGTCTTGTCCTTCATATTTTCATTATTATGTATCGTTCTGTATTACTGCTCTGAATAAGGGGTGTGAGAGTAGGCCTGTTGGGCTATAGGCCGTTTGTCCAGATGTAATTAGATTATCTGTGTGTAAATAATCAAAGCATGGATGTCGTTGCATAATTATCTGTATGTCAGTATGACAATCGCATAGACGCCATTATAACTTTAAGATGTGTGATCAGGAATGTGTTAACTAGATAATGAAGCCAAAATGAACAATGAACAAAGAGGTATTTAGAATATACTAAGAGAATCTATAATCTGTTAGTTCTCACCATGTGAAATATGGGATGTGAGATGTGGGAGGTTGACTCCTCCTTCTTGCTCAGCAACGTATTAACAAAGAAGTATTTACTAGCTGGTTCAAGCTGGTATTAGGAAGCTAGAAACAGGCTGATGACGTACTATATGAACATTGCTGGTTATCTTTGACCAATTAGGAACAATGTTGAAGTGAATAACTGTGTGTATTTTATAATATACGGATCAGAAGACCATTGAGCTTCTCCCCTGTGTGGTTGTTCCTCATACATACATCTGCGCAGATCGATTTGAACTCCGTCTCTGTGACCCTGAAAAAAACAATTTGCGGGTTTTCCCTAAATTCCCAACCTTGACAGGGGCAGTAGAGATACAACATCTTTACCAGAATGTGAATTGTGCTTAGCAGGCTTTGGATCTCTACAAGATGTATCAGTCTTAATATTTTCTGCCACAAAAATTGCTTTAATTGCATTTATCATGTGCTCGGAGATGAATTGCTTTGTATGCGAAAGTAATTTTCAGCTTCATCTATCGTTGCCTGAGTCTTTGCTGCTGTCTGAGATATACTCAGGCTTCAGTGCACATCTGAAACGTGCCTCAAAGGCTACCACTAAATTAGCTTGTTCTGCCCATGAGGCTTCACTTCTGTGACCTGAAACGCTCTGATGCTGAGGATGCTACTCATTATGGATATAGTTGTATGGTGGCGGAACCTGCACCTGGCTTCTAGCCTTATCCATAGCGCCCTCAGCTGTTTATGTAGAAGGGTTAATGACCCCTCTACCTTTACTGCATTACAAGTCAGAATAATAGGCCACATTATAGCTTTGGTTTTATCTGGCCAAATTTGGGGAGATTTAGAAAATGGCCAGTACATAAGATGGTGTTTGTCATCCCTCGCTAAAAGAAGCAAAGCTTGTTGAGGGTGCTCTCAAGCT
This sequence comes from Anomaloglossus baeobatrachus, assembly GCF_048569485.1. Taxonomy (NCBI): domain Eukaryota; kingdom Metazoa; phylum Chordata; class Amphibia; order Anura; family Aromobatidae; genus Anomaloglossus; species Anomaloglossus baeobatrachus. The sequence continues at coordinate 535,646,428 of NC_134354.1, read as the reverse complement.
AATGGTGTCATGCTCTTATGAAGGCTTCTACAACAGCCGGATCTCCACGGCTAGATCTTTATCTAGAGACTCTTCCTATTTGACAAACTCTGTAACATTTTGTTTTTTACATCTCGTTGGCCTGAAATAATGCCAGTCTTTTTTTTTTTTTTAATTTTTATTTTTTTTAAGCTGTTTTTGAGGTTTTGTGAAGGATTGGTGTAATTATCTTTTTTTGCACCTTTTTAAGGTATGCTATTTTCACCAGCTCTATTAAAGAATAAACTTTTATTTTACATTTTTTTTAGCATGACAAATTATTAAGCTTTGAAAAATACTTATTAGGGATTTTTGTGATTCCTGTAAAAAATAAATTGTATATAAGTGGCTTTGAACACTCTACTTTCCCCAGTTATTTGCTTTCTCTCAGCTGCATTGATTTAGCATGCACTCATTTTGAGTACAGATGATGGCAGTGAAAGGGGCAGCACAGAACCTGCCTGTCACTAAAGGGTGCTTTACACGCTGCGACATCGCTAATGATCTCGTTAGCGATGTGACACGCCAGATCGCAGATGCGATTTCCTGAGATCGCACATAGGTCGTTTTTGTAGCGCCGGTCACATGTGCGATCTCGGCAGATCGCATCTGCGATCTGGCGTGTCACATTGCTAACGAGATCGCTAGCGAAGTCGCAGCGTGTAAAGCATCCTTAACTCTGAGGATGAGTTGCAGCCGGACATTGTTGTGAACACATGACTCAAACACTCAGAAAAGGAGACCGTGATTGATTATTTCACTGCCATCATCTGTACTCCTAAATGAGTACGTTCTGATATCCGTGCAGCTAAAGGCAAACAAAACATGGGGACAAAAGGGGGTGTGGAAGCTACTTGCATGCAACTTATTTGCAGGAATGAAGACAAATTTCCTAATGGTGATTTGCAATGTTTCATAATTTTGTATCCTGTACAAAACTATTTAAAAGGGAAAAAAAACTTTTTGTGCAATTTATTTGATTCTCTGAGGTCTCATAGTGACATTATATGGGTTATCCGAAAACTATAATGTCCTTTATAAATTTCTGTTGAAGCCCTAGCCACTTTTGTAATTTGCTTTATTGGAAAAGTCCCTATTATTCTCCCTATACAGCGAATACCTACATGTGGGGTTTTGTTTCTTTACTTATGTGATGTTCCCACAACTTCAATGTCCTCAAAGGCATCCTCCTCACATTTCAGGGGAAGAGACAGTGGTATCAGAAGCAGGTGAGTGACAACAACACCGCCCCTTGATGACATTTACCGTAGTTTGTGGGTGGTGATAAGCTGCTAGGTGGCGCTGCGGTCACTCGCCCTGCTTACATCACTGTCCCCTGATGACGTCTCCTTTGAGGGAAAGACATGGCAGTAATAGTAGGAGGGATTGTAGCTGTGGCCATTGAAGAGGCAGACAACGGGCACAGATGTGACAGTGAGAAACTATATTTATTTGTCTATCACCCCCCCTTGAAACAAGACCACAGCGCCGCCTTCTGATGACATTCTGTTTCAATGGAGGTGTTATAAGCTATGAGGAAGTGACAGCAGGGCCATTCACCTAAGACCTCCCGCTTGAGACTCCCCTCAAACGAATTTGTAACAGTAAAAAAACAGGTTTATAGGGATTAGTTGTAATGAGATAATGTAATAAGGAAGCAAATGATAAAAAAATAGAGCTCAAGGGTAGAAAAAAAATGAAAAAATAACCTTTAATCAATTCATAGGAAAAAAGAACAAACATTGATAAAAAAAATACCTGTACCCACAGGGCTGTGCACGGACCCATATTGCACAAGTCCACTGGTACTATGCCATGTTATGTGTGTTTGGCGATGCCAACTCGCTCATATCCATATCCCTTGATGAGTGATCTAACGAAAAACATCAGGAAGGAATAAATGTGAGTCGGTTTCATGGTAGGAAGACCTCAGCGGTACTGTGTAAGTCTGCAAGGCATTTCCCCTCTCTCCCCTCCCCCTTCCATTGTGGGTGCCATCCATGACCTCATTTGAGGCACATATGGAGGACATGAAGGAATATGTTCGATTTGGTCCCTTTAACCCCTTCACGACCTTAGACGGATATATCCGTCATGGAGCGTGTCCCGTTAAGCCCCGCCCCCTGCCGCGGGCAGGCGGCGGTCGGCACACACATCAGCTGTTTGAACAGCTGACGTGTGCCTGCATGTTGCGAGTGGAATTTCTTCCACTCGCAACATTTAACCCCTTAAATCTCGCTGCCAAAGTCTGGCAGCGAGATCTATATGTGCGCGGCCATGATTTTTACTTACCGCCGCCCCCACCGGAAGTCACGTGGGTGATCACGTGACTTTCGGTGGTTGCCATCGTAGCACAGGGTCATGTGATGACGCCTGCAGCTATGAAGTTTCACTTTCGTTTTCCCTCGGCCGAGAGCAGAGAGAAACAGGAAGTGATTGAATCTGCTGTTTACAGCTGTATAGCTGTGATCAGCAGATAGATAAGAGCGATCGGATTGCTGATCGCTATAGCCCCCTAGGGGGACTAGTAAAATAAAAATAAAAAGTTTTAAAAAATAAAAACCTAAAAGTTCAAATCACCCCCCCTTTCCCCCCATTGAAAATTAAAGGGTTAAAAAATAAATAAATATACACATTTGGTATCGCCGCATTCAGAAATTCCCGATCTATCAAAATCTAAAATCAATTATTCTGATTGGAATTTTTTTGCCACTACGCTGTTTACCAAACACCAAAATTACGTTTTTTGGTCGCCGCAAGGTTTACGCAAAATGCGATAACAGGCGATCAAAACGTAGCATCTGCGCAAAAATGGTACCATTAGAAACGACAGCTCGAGATGCAAAAAATAAGGCGTCACTGAGCCATAGATCCAGAAAAATGAGAACGCTACGTGTTTCGGAAAATGGCACAAAACTTGTGCCACTTTTATTGGACAAGCTTGTGAATTTTTTTTTTAACCCCTTAGATACAAGTAAACCTATACATGTTTGGTTTCTACAAACTCGCACCGACCTCAGGCATCATACCCACACATCAGTGTTGCCATATAGTGAACACTGTGAATAAAATATCCCAAAAACTATTGTGCCATCACACCTTTTTTTGCAGTTTTTCCACACTTGGAATTTTTTTGCTGTTTTCCAGTACACCATATGGTAAAACTTATGGTTTAATTTAAAAGTACAACTTGTCCCACAAAAATCAAGCCCTCATATGGCAAGATTGACGGAAAAGTAAAAAAGTTAGGGCTCTTGGAAGAAGGGAAGCAAAAAACAAAAACGCAAAAACGGAAAGTGCCCTGGGGCTGAAGGGGTTAAATTGCAGTGTCACTCCGCGATGATTACATTGCACCAGACTTACCAATCATCGGATATAACTGGGATGCAGATAGGAGGGCATTTGTTGGCCTTTGGCGTAGTGGCAATGGATTACCGATTTTGGCCACTGCCCCAGGGTCCAGTGAATGTTTTTGCTCATCTCTGCTTGAACTATTTTACACTTGTAACATTGTAGAATTTGGCACTTGACACCTCTATAACGGAGGAATCTTTTGAGGTTCTGTGTCAAGTATTTTTATACTGTTTAGTTTAATATTCCCTTATGTGATTGGTGAATGCTACACAGCAGGTTACTGTAGCTGTGACAACATTTAGGGGTTTGTGTTCAAATGTAAAACATATATGTTTTAATACATTTGTAGAATTTGAGATCACTATAGCTGTTTGCAAAAAAGTTGACGTTTATTCTGCATTGTCTGGCCATCCACGTCCCAAGCTGTGTGCGTGTAGCCGGTACTAGGGTATACGGACAACCACTCAATGTGGAGCCTCTATTGGGTGATGCTCCAGGTTTGGTATACTGGTTCTGATAGACCTTTCTATATATGAAATTAGTGACCAAGAAGGTGCAGTACAGTTGTGTAGGCTTTTAGGGCGTGATGTTATAGTGCCATTAACTGTGTGCTTGTGCAAACTTGTACTACGGCCATGTACATTCTTCATTGCCCTTTATACTGCAGACTGCTATCAGTTGGGTTTTTCCTAAAATGTTCATACTATTTCTGTAGCATTGAGAACCAGATTGTGCCTCAACTCTCAATGAGTAGGTAAAACTTAAGGCCATTGAAAATACAATAAGAATAGAAAGTCAATCCTACAGTACTCCTGTGTGCTATTAAAAAGCCGCTGCCAGACGTCCTTGCCGGCAGCTTCTTATTCGATAAAATCATTGTCAGTCTGTGTATGGGGGCCTTTAGTCTCATGTCTTAAAATGTTTCATGATAGTAAATTGACCAAAGTAACAACCAACGTTCTGTTAAGGGAAACCTGTCACCACTTGTTTGGCTTATAAGCTGCGGCCACCGCCACCGGGCTCTTATATACAGTATTCTAACATGCTGTTTATAAGAGCCTAGGCCGCTGTGAGAACGTAAAAAACAGTTTATAATACTTACCTAACGGACGCGCGGTTGGCCAGATGGGCATCTCCGTTCTCCTGTGACGGCGCCTCCTCTTTCGGCCATCTTCTTTTTCTTTCTGAAGCCTATGTGCATGACGCGTCTACGTCATACACACTCGCCGGTCCTGCGCAGGCGCACTACAATACTTTGATCTGCCTTGCTCAGGATCAGAATGCTGGCGAGTGTGTATGACGTCGGACGCGTCATGCATCGCGGCTAGAGAAGAAGAAGAAAGATGGCCAAGAGAGGTGGCGCCGGCACCGGACAACAGAGATGCCCTAATGGCCAACCGCGGGACCGTTTGGTAAGTATTATAAAATGTTTTTTATGTTCTCACAGCGGCCTGGGCTCTTATATACAGCATTCTAACATGTTGTATATAAGAGCCCGGTGGTGGTGGCCGTAGCTTATACGCCAAAAAAGTGGTGACAGGTTCCCTTTAAAATAATAGACATGAGTAACATGTTCTGTCGTATAACTACCTTCTGTGGCCAAGCTTAATGCGCTTAGGTCAATTAAGAGGGATGGTGACCTTCTTATCTCTGTGTTTATCTGTCCTATTTCAGTACCCTTGTAATCTGAATTTCTTTTCTTGCAGGTGACGTTTGACCCAGAAGTCTTCTTTAATATTTTATTGCCACCTATTATTTTCCATGCCGGTTACAGTTTAAAAAAGGTAAGTCAGGATTTCTCTCTATAGTGGAACTGTTATGAGATTATTTCTCTCTTATAACTTTTTTCTTTGGCAGCACTTTTTGATATGGTTTTATGAAACAAAATTTTTTGTCAAGTGTAAGGCTGCTTTCACGCCTCCGGTTTCTGCAATGCGGTACAATCCGGCACTTTGCAGGAAAATCGCAACCGTTTTTTTTTTGCTGCCTGTTGCGATTTTCCTGCATAGACTTTAATTAGTGCCGCATGGCCTTGCGTTCCGTCCGGTTCTTGCCGCATGCAGCAGATTTAGCCGATGTGGCGGCCGGATGGAACGTTGCCTGGCACGTTTTTTCGCGCGGCAAAATAACCCGCATCGCGCCGCATTCGGCTGATGCGGCGCATTTTTCAATGCATGTCTATGGCGGCCGGATGCGGCGCGATGCGGCAGTAACCGCATCCGGCCGCCGCATGCGGTTTTTGCCACTGCGCATGCTCAGTAGCATGCCGCAAGCGGCAAAAACCGGACTGGCCGCAAAAGGAAAAGCTTATGCAAAGGATGCGGTGTGTTCACCGAATCCGTTGCATAGCTTGCACAGCCGGATTGAGCCGCAGAGCTCAAGCCGGATGTGTGAAAGCAGCCTTACTCTGTTTCTGTCGTGTGTGTTTACAAAATATTACACTTAAAGAAGACCTGTCACCAGGGGAAAAGTGGCCCGTTTTTGCTCCTTTCATTCCCACTGCTCCCCTGAGTATTCTGATTTTATATTTTTCCTGTAGTAGCTTCATCCAGGGTGCTCGTCAGCTTGATCAGAGGGTGTCAATATCATCAAGTAAGAGAAAAGCAGTCAATCCGTCCTTCTCGAGAAATCTCGTATGGAATAAAGTTACAATAAGCACTGAGTTTTCTCAAGGACAGAATGTCAGCTTTTCTCTTTTTATAGTTTTTCTATTTTATCGTCTTTACCAAGGAGAAGTGTCTCACAGAGATATACTGCAGAGCAGCCTAAAGACACGCCCCAATGAAAACTGCGAGCCTCGCCCCTTTGGTAAAAAACAAAAAAAATCCTAAAATTTAGCATGTAATAAAAAGGTACACTTCTCTGGAACTTTATGGTGGATTTTAAAAAAGCAAAAAAAAAAAACCAAAATACTGAGGCGGACAGCAGGAAAATAAATCTTGAGCAACAATTGTCCACCTTTACCTCTTGACAGGTCGTCTTTAAAATATATATTCTACATCCCTTGTATTACTTAAAGGGATTTCCCACAGAAAAGTTAATTTTAATCAATAGATCTTGGAAAAATAATTTCCACAACTGGATACTTTTTTTGTGTTTTTTTTTTTTTTTTTTTTTTTTTTAAAAGAAAAAAAAAAAAAAAAGCTCCTGTGCTGAGATCTTATATATGCTATGTACTGTGTAATGGCCGTTTCTGACTGTTCAGGGACATGGTCTGATCATACCACATCTACTGGGCAGGGGAGGACGGACAGAGATTGTACAGACATTACATCATGGAATCGCAAAAAAATTGTTTAAAACATGCAGGGCAATGTTTTACATTACAAAAATAATCCGCTATGATCCCATGCTGTAACGTCTATATACTTTTTTTTTTTGTTTGTTTTGGTTTGTTTTTTATGTCCTCCCCTGCCCAGGAACTGTGATATGATCAGAGCATGTCCCTGTACGGTCAGACACGGCCATTACACAGTACATAGCAGAGGCACATATATAAGATTATCTCAGCACAGGAACATTTTATTTTAAACCCATCCAATTGTGGAAATTATTATTCCAAGATCTATTGCTTAAAATGAGCCTTAAAATCTGTTCTTGGGAAAACTGTTGTAAGAAAAAAAAAAAGTAGCGATTTAGCCCATGACAACCAATCAGAACAAGCCCAGAAATTCTCCTTCAACTATGGGGCTGATCCTTTCTTAACATGTTCACTTTGTAATATATTTGTTTGCTTTTTGTTACTTAGCCAGTATGTTATTTGGTGGATTGATAGTTTTGAAGCAAACTCATTCTTTTTATTTCTTTTAAAAGCTGTGGAAATGATTGATAGAAACATCATATTTACACGCTCGTGCAATTTTTTTTTTTAACTATAAAGGTACCAACTAAGATTCAGTCTTCAAACTTTATTCCTTTGTTCGTTTTGCAGACCAAGCCCCCTCCCCCCTATATTGTTTGAATCCTGATCCAGATTTTTCTCTTGTGAGAGTCTTTCTACCAGTAATATAGGCTGTATGTGAGCTGGGGAGCTGCAGTCTTCATTAGCTCATGTAGCACAGCGTCTATCCTGCACTTAGTATGGGGAGATAAGGTATGCACACCAGTGACTATGGAAGGGGAATACATGGAATAGCAGAAACTGCTGTGTGAATACTGACATGAAAAATTCAATAGCTATTTGTTAGAATGAAATGTGAAAAATGGAACCTGCATTACTGCCATGAATATATGAATAAAGAGAAATTTAGCTACTGAATTGATCAATGCAGAAGAGCCCCAACACTACGCCAAAGTATTTCTCTACGTTGGGGTCCCTAGCTTGTGTGTGTCCTCTCATGCAGTTAAAAAACTTACCGTGTATGGGACGCTGAGACCCAGGCTATATATGCGTATAATGTGGATTGGCAATAGGTGTGTATGGGGAGGGTTCACAAACGAAAAACTACTAACATTAAGGAATAACGTTTGGAACTCCATTCTATGTCTGAACTGGGTGCAAAAAACCTAAAAAACATCACTATGGGGAGATAAGGTATGCACACCAGTGACTATGGAAGGGGAATACATGGAATAGCAGAAACTGCTGTGTGAATACTGACATGAAAAATTCAATAGCTATTTGTTAGAATGAAATGTGAAAAATGGAACTTGCATTACTGCCATGAATATATGAATAAAGAGAAATTTAGCTACTGAATTGATCAATGCAGAAGAGCCCCAACACTACGCCAAAGTATTTCTCTACGTTGGGGTCCCTAGCTTGTGTGTGTCCTCTCATGCAGTTAAAAAACTTACCGTGTATGGGACGCTGAGACCCAGGCTATATATGCGTATAATGTGGATTGGCAATAGGTGCGTATGGGGAGGGTTCACAAACGAAAAACTACTAACATTAAGGAATAACGTTTGGAACTCCATTCTATGTCTGAACTGGGTGCAAAAAACCTAAAAAACATCACTATGGGGAGATAAGGTATGCACACCAGTGACTATGGAAGGGGAATACATGGAATAGCAGAAACTGCTGTGTGAATACTGACATGAAAAATTCAATAGCTATTTGTTAGAATGAAATGTGAAAAATGGAACCTGCATTACTGCCATGAATATATGAATAAAGAGAAATTTAGCTACTGAATTGATCAATGCAGAAGAGCCCCAACACTACGCCAAAGTATTTCTCTACGTTGGGGTCCCTAGCTTGTGTGTGTCCTCTCATGCAGTTAAAAAACTTACCGTGTATGGGACGCTGAGACCCAGGCTATATATGCGTATAATGTGGATAGGCAATAGGTGTGTATGGGGAGGGTTCACAAACGAAAAACTACTAACATTAAGGAATAACGTTTGGAACTCCATTCTATGTCTGAACTGGGTGCAAAAAACCTAAAAAACATCACTATGGGGAGATAAGGTATGCACACCAGTGACTATGGAAGGGGAATACATGGAATAGCAGAAACTGCTGTGTGAATACTGACATGAAAAATTCAATAGCTATTTGTTAGAATGAAATGTGAAAAATGGAACCTGCATTACTGCCATGAATATATGAATAAAGAGAAATTTAGCTACTGAATTGATCAATGCAGAAGAGCCCCAACACTACGCCAAAGTATTTCTCTACGTTGGGGTCCCTAGCTTGTGTGTGTCCTCTCATGCAGTTAAAAAACTTACCGTGTATGGGACGCTGAGACCCAGGCTATATATGCGTATAATGTGGATTGGCAATAGGTGTGTATGGGGAGGGTTCACAAACGAAAAACTACTAACATTAAGGAATAACGTTTGGAACTCCATTCTATGTCTGAACTGGGTGCAAAAAACCTAAAAAACATCACTATGGGGAGATAAGGTATGCACACCAGTGACTATGGAAGGGGAATACATGGAATAGCAGAAACTGCTGTGTGAATACTGACATGAAAAATTCAATAGCTATTTGTTAGAATGAAATGTGAAAAATGGAACCTGCATTACTGCCATGAATATATGAATAAAGAGAAATTTAGCTAAGTAGCTAAATTTCTCTTTATTCATATATTCATGGCAGTAATGCAGGTTCCATTTTTCACATTTCATTCTAACAAATAGCTATTGAATTTTTCATGTCAGTATTCACACAGCAGTTTCTGCTATTCCATGTATTCCCCTTCCATAGTCACTGGTGTGCATACCTTATCTCCCCATAGTGATGTTTTTTAGGTTTTTTGCACCCAGTTCAGACATAGAATGGAGTTCCAAACGTTATTCCTTAATGTTAGTAGTTTTTCGTTTGTGAACCCTCCCCATACACACCTATTGCCAATCCACATTATACGCATATATAGCCTGGGTCTCAGCGTCCCATACACGGTAAGTTTTTTAACTGCATGAGAGGACACACACAAGCTAGGGACCCCAACGTAGAGAAATACTTTGGCGTAGTGTTGGGGCTCTTCTGCATTGATCAATTCAGTAGCTAAATTTCTCTTTATTCATATATTCATGGCAGTAATGCAGGTTCCATTTTTCACATTTCATTCTAACAAATAGCTATTGAATTTTTCATGTCAGTATTCACACAGCAGTTTCTGCTATTCCATGTATTCCCCTTCCATAGTCACTGGTGTGCATACCTTATCTCCCCATAGTGATGTTTTTTAGGTTTTTTGCACCCAGTTCAGACATAGAATGGAGTTCCAAACGTTATTCCTTAATGTTAGTAGTTTTTCGTTTGTGAACCCTCCCCATACACACCTATTGCCAATCCACATTATACGCATATATAGCCTGGGTCTCAGCGTCCCATACACGGTAAGTTTTTTAACTGCATGAGAGGACACACACAAGCTAGGGACCCCAACGTAGAGAAATACTTTGGCGTAGTGTTGGGGCTCTTCTGCATTGATCAATTCAGTAGCTAAATTTCTCTTTATTCATATATTCATGGCAGTAATGCAGGTTCCATTTTTCACATTTCATTCTAACAAATAGCTATTGAATTTTTCATGTCAGTATTCACACAGCAGTTTCTGCTATTCCATGTATTCCCCTTCCATAGTCACTGGTGTGCATACCTTATCTCCCCATAGTGATGTTTTTTAGGTTTTTTGCACCCAGTTCAGACATAGAATGGAGTTCCAAACGTTATTCCTTAATGTTAGTAGTTTTTCGTTTGTGAACCCTCCCCATACACACCTATTGCCAATCCACATTATACGCATATATAGCCTGGGTCTCAGCGTCCCATACACGGTAAGTTTTTTAACTGCATGAGAGGACACACACAAGCTAGGGACCCCAACGTAGAGAAATACTTTGGCGTAGTGTTGGGGCTCTTCTGCATTGATCAATTCAGTAGCTAAATTTCTCTTTATTCATATATTCATGGCAGTAATGCAGGTTCCATTTTTCACATTTCATTCTAACAAATAGCTATTGAATTTTTCATGTCAGTATTCACACAGCAGTTTCTGCTATTCCATGTATTCCCCTTCCATAGTCACTGGTGTGCATACCTTATCTCCCCATAGTGATGTTTTTTAGGTTTTTTGCACCCAGTTCAGACATAGAATGGAGTTCCAAACGTTATTCCTTAATGTTAGTAGTTTTTCGTTTGTGAACCCTCCCCATACACACCTATTGCCAATCCACATTATACGCATATATAGCCTGGGTCTCAGCGTCCCATACACGGTAAGTTTTTTAACTGCATGAGAGGACACACACAAGCTAGGGACCCCAACGTAGAGAAATACTTTGGCGTAGTGTTGGGGCTCTTCTGCATTGATCAATTCAGTAGCTAAATTTCTCTTTATTCATATATTCATGGCAGTAATGCAGGTTCCATTTTTCACATTTCATTCTAACAAATAGCTATTGAATTTTTCATGTCAGTATTCACACAGCAGTTTCTGCTATTCCATGTATTCCCCTTCCATAGTCACTGGTGTGCATACCTTATCTCCCCATAGTGATGTTTTTTAGGTTTTTTGCACCCAGTTCAGACATAGAATGGAGTTCCAAACGTTATTCCTTAATGTTAGTAGTTTTTCGTTTGTGAACCCTCCCCATACACACCTATTGCCAATCCACATTATACGCATATATAGCCTGGGTCTCAGCGTCCCATACACGGTAAGTTTTTTAACTGCATGAGAGGACACACACAAGCTAGGGACCCCAACGTAGAGAAATACTTTGGCGTAGTGTTGGGGCTCTTCTGCATTGATCAATTCAGTAGCTAAATTTCTCTTTATTCATATATTCATGGCAGTAATGCAGGTTCCATTTTTCACATTTCATTCTAACAAATAGCTATTGAATTTTTCATGTCAGTATTCACACAGCAGTTTCTGCTATTCCATGTATTCCCCTTCCATAGTCACTGGTGTGCATACCTTATCTCCCCATAGTGATGTTTTTTAGGTTTTTTGCACCCAGTTCAGACATAGAATGGAGTTCCAAACGTTATTCCTTAATATCCTGCACTTAGTGACTCTGTATGAGCCCTCTTCCGTTTTTTTTTTTGTTTTTTTTTAGTTCACTTTATGAAGATGTGTAATCTTGAACGCCGAGGCAAGGAAGGGAAATAGCAGAAAGCTGCCAGAACTGAGCAGGAGCGCTAAGGTGCTTTCACACATCCGGCATTTCACCGCCTTGCCGGATCCGTCACATTCCAGTACAGTGCAATGGCATCGCGGCAAGCTCTGGTCACATGCTTGCCGCAATGCCAGTGTACTGTATTGCATATTGCACTGTACTGGAGTGTGACGGATCCGGCAAAGCGGCGAAATGCCGGATGTGTGAAAGCACCCTAATGGATTTGTATTTTTTTGCAGATCACACCTCTAGATGAAGGACCTAAAATTTACAGAAACCCTGCAGCAGCAACCTTTTTAATGTAGGAAAAACACAAAGAAAATAAGATGTTTTTCAGCTCACCAGTCTGTAGATCTAGACGTCCATTCGGGCCACTGCACGGTATCTGTGGTTGGCTTCCACAGGTGTAGCAATCATTGAAGGGAGGAGGGGATGGAAAACAAACCAGCACTGATGTCTATAAAATTCTTCATTTGTTACAAAATCATCTTAAAATCGAGATGGATCAATCCTTCCAGAAGCCCCGATTCCGCCTTACGCATTTCAGAGAAAAAAACTCCTTAATCATTGGCAAATGTGCATTTGCCTATGATTAAGGAGTTTTTTCTGTGAAACGCGTAAGGCGGAATTTGGGCTCCTGGAAGGATTGTTCCATCTCGATTTTAAGATGATTTTGTAACAAAGAAGAATTTTTTCTCTGCAAACTTTGTTTAGATGCAGCTCAACCTAACATGGCATGCCTGACTGCCGAACCTCACAGTCAGAGCTGGCACCGCCCGGCCTCACTGTCCATCCCCGCCCCCTGCACACTCATTGGCTGTCAGTATTCTGCCCAGCACTGATCTCTCATCGCCCCAGCAAACATGGGCACATTTTTACTATATTATATGTGTGGTGATTGTGCTATCACAGATGAGATATCACTGCTCTGTATATCCAAGTGATCCTCCAATCCACCGCACATATAATGTAGAAATATGCCCATCCATATCCCATAATATAGTAATGTAATATGTCCATCCCTGTCCCCATACTATAGTAATGTATTGTGCCTCATCCTTCTGCCCATTCTGTAGTAATGGCCCCTTTCCTGCTCCTCTTGTAGTAATGCTCTGTCCTGTAGAATTGCCCCCTAGTCTGCCAGCCTTCACACATGCAAAAAACCAAACGCAAATCTTTCTCATCTGTCCTCGTTCCCTCGGTGCTCTGTGTTTTTCCTCTTGCAGCCGTAGCCCTCTCCTTGCTGATCGCGGCCTGTGCAGTCAGCGCTGTATATCAGATCTCCAGGCGCTGTGCAGGGATGCCTCTGTATGCAGCTTCTCCAGTGATCTGCTGCAGCCTCTGATTGGCCGGCGGCTGATCGCTGTATACAGAGGCTCTGCAGGGCGCCCTGCAATCTGGCATCTGATACTCAGCGCTGACTGCACGGCCCCAGCCAGTGTTCAGCAAGGGGGCGGCACTGCCTGCTCTCTGCCAGCAACATGGGTGCTGCATGCAGTGTACAGGCAGCGAGACCCCTGCACTATGGAATGTGTGGGAGGGTGCAGGGAAGGGTGTGGGGACGCCACGCACTGTACCTGCCCAGCAGAGCGGCTACATGATGCATTAGCTCTTGCACTTGTCGTCATGACATCACAGGAAGCAGCAAAATCCCGGCAGGAGCGGTTACATGATCGCTCTGAGCCGGCGGAGAGGGGCTTTCAGCAGGGCAGGTAGGTAGTCACTTTCTATTTACCTGCCCCAATGTAGCCCGATAGTGAAATAACAAGAAAGTCAAAATAAGCCAGATAACCCCTTTAATTTTGCATTTAGGAAGCAAAAGAACAATAAAAAAATGTTTTATATAAGTGTCCATAGTGGTGGCCCCGACACCTTTCTCTTGCTAAATACGGTTCATCAGGAGACTAGGGGAGCTGAACTAGTATAGCATTTTAGGACGGGAAACGCATCAAGGACACAATTATGAACACTTTTTTTTTTCTTCATTATGCATTGCAGTCTATCATATCGTATATAGCAGTAACCACCTGTGAATACCATTACTGACATGCAAAAACAAACAAAACCCCCCAAAAATTAGTGACCAATATAGCCACCTTTCTTTATGATGACACTCAACAGCCTACCATCCATAGATTCTGTCAGTTGCTTGATCTGTTTACGATCAACATTGCGTGCAGCAGCCACCACAGCCTCCCAGACACTGTTCCGAGAGGTGTACTGTTTTCCCTCCCTGTAGATCGCACATTTTATAAGGGACCATAGGTTCTCTTTGGGGTTCAGATCAGGTGAACAAGGGGGCTATATTATTATTTTTTCATCTTTTAGACCTTTACTGGCCAGCCACGCTATTTAGTCGTTGGAAGCATGTGGTGGAGCATTGTCCTGCATGAAAATCATGTTTTTCTTGAACGATACCAACTTCTTCCTGTACCACTGCTTGAAGACGTTGTCTTCCAGAAACTGGCAGTAGGTCTGGGAGTTGACCTTTACTCCATTCTCAACCGAAAAGGTCCCACAAGTTCATCTTTGATCCCAGCCCATACCAGTACCCCACCCCACCCCACCTTGCTGGCATCTGAGTTGGAGTGGAGCTCGCTGCCCTTTACTGATCCAGCCTCTGGCCCATCCATCTGGCCCATCAAGAGTCACTCTCATTTCATCAGTCCATAAAACCTTTGAAAAATCAGTCTTAAGATATTTCTTGGCCCAGTCTTGACATTTTATCTTATGTTTCTTGTTCAAAGGTGGTGGTTTTTCAGCCTTCCTTACCTTGGCCATGTCCCTGAGTATGTCAAACCTTGTGCTTTTTGATACTCCAGTAAAGTTGCAGCTCTAAAATATGGCCAAACTGGTGGCAAATGGCATCTTGGCAGCTTCACGCTTGATCTTCCTCAATTCATGGGCAGTTATTTTGCGCCTTTTTTTCCCAACACGCATATTGCGACCCTGTTGGCTATTTGCCATGAAACGCTTGATTGTTCGGTGATCACGCTTCAAAAGTTTGTCAATTTCAAGAATGCTGCATCCCTCTGCAAGACATCTCACAATTTTCAGAGCCCATCAAATCTCTTTTCTGACCCATTTTGCCAAAGGAAAGGAAGTTGCCTAATAATTAAGCACACCTTTATATAGGGTGTTGATGTCATTACACCACACCCCTCCTCATTACAGAGATGCACATCACCTGATTTACTTAACACTAGAAGTCCCAGAAAATTCGAGGTCCATAGAGTTCCAATGGTAGAAATGTTAAATGATCCCTCTCTGCGACGTCTTAATTGGTAGTTGGCTCTCAAGCCTATACAGCTTGGAGTAGGACAACATGTGTAAAAATTATCATGTGATCAAAATACTCATTTGCCTAATAATTCTGCACACAGTGTAGACACTATCAAGTTAACATTTCTGTTTGTACACAAAAATAATGTCTGCTGTTTTTAATATATGAATTTATTATAGACTGTCATGTCTGTTTCTTGTGTTTATAACCCATTTTTAGGGGGTTTAGTATCTATCCAGGGTAGTTCTAGGGACTTAGGCCCTGTGCGCACTTACCGGATTTTGCCGCGGATTTTCTGCGGTTTTGCTGCATGTTTCGCTGCAGAAAATGTTCATAACATCTCTGCAGTGAATCACCAGCAAATCCTATGGCAAAAAAAAATCCTGTGCGCACTAGGCAGATTTTGACAGCTGCATGTTTTGCTGCGGGATTCCCGCAGCAAAAACAATTGCATGTCACTTCTTTTCCGCAGGTAGCTGCGGGTTTTCACTAATCTAATGTAAAAATCACGCAGGGAACAGCTTGCGGAAAAAACACACCAAATCCGCACCAATTCCGCACCAAATCCGCAACAAAACGCGACAATCCGCATGTGGATTTGGGTGCGGATTTGATGCGGATTTTTTCCGCAGGTGATAAAATCTTTGAGAGCCTGCGGAATTTACGCAAGGAAATTTCATTTCCCAGTGCGCACATAGCCTTAAGTCCGGTTGACGACAAGCTGGAGCGCCTCCTCTTGCGTTGCCTAGTAGGGTGCCGAGCTGCTACTATAGGGCCTTTTAGGTACATAGTAGTGGTTATATCACCACACTCCCTTATTGCAGCCGTCTTTGTATATTTTTATAGGGGTTTTTTTTATACTGTCT
Organism: Anomaloglossus baeobatrachus; assembly: GCF_048569485.1. NCBI lineage: Eukaryota > Metazoa > Chordata > Amphibia > Anura > Aromobatidae > Anomaloglossus > Anomaloglossus baeobatrachus. The sequence goes on along the minus strand of NC_134354.1, from coordinate 535,630,321 downwards.
TGCACCTTTTAATGCCTTCATTACAGTATTTATATTTTGAAAATAAGGCTTTTTATACTTGTCAGGTTGCAGCCAGAATGACCACTAGATGACACTGTTACCACCTATAAATTTCAGCTTCTTTAGTGCACGGTCTATCAATCTGTACAATTTACATTGCGATATGTTTTAATGAAATATCCCATGTGCAATGTTTTCGATTCCTTAGGAACGTTCAGAGAATATTTCACTGCACAAGTCATGGTTAATAAGCCATTTACCCCTCCGTAAATGCAAAGTTCAGAATGGGATTGGCTTACTCAATGCCTTATTATTGATTAAATTTGATCAAAATCGAAAATGTCTGATTTGTGCTTCCACAGATCCTGAAAGTGGTGTTTGTTCATTCGCTAACAGGACAAAAGAGGCAGAGATTATAAAAATAAATAATGATTGAAAAATGTTATTTTTTCATTATATTCAAGAGTATGTACACGCAGGGTTTTCAGGGCGATACTGACTGGACCATGCCTGAAAAAAGTGCTGCAGATCCAAAACCAAGATGACATGTCACTACACGTTGCACTACGCACGTTAAGTCCTTTACTTCCTTTAACCACTTCTGCCTTTAGCAACTGTGAAGGGTCTAAAGAAGTAACATGTTCATTCTTCCAAATGAAGCTGCATGCTGTATACTTCATAGTATCGCGCAGAGATGTCAGTGGCGCAAAAATGATGGTAAATCTAATTCCAGAAAACTTGGTAATTCTGCTGGCGTTTTCTGTGGGCTCAATCCCTACAAAAGTTTTTTTTATATTAAAAGCCGAATACCCCTTCAGCAGTATGCAAAACTTTTAAAACAACTAGACATTACTTAAGACATATTACCTTACAGATGTTGTCCACTTCGATGGACAAATGGAGATATGTGTTTGCTTTTTAATAGGCCCAGGATGGTAGGGGGAAAAATACCCCACACTTGATACTCTACTTCCGTAATGATACCACTCCTGCATGGAAAAAATGTGAACACTGCAGGTTAACCGAAGTCTGATTGGCTGCAGCGCTCATATGATGCCCCTGCTGGATGTTGATTCCAGCAGATTGGAGGGGAACGCAGCACTGATTAAGTAGATACAGCAGTGGTCCTGGAGGTGAGGTGGTCTTTATTCCTGTGTGTTGCCCCCATTGTGTTGAATCTTGTGATGTTGCTTGTCCCGTGCAGCTGATCTTTACAGTTCAATCAGACAGAACCGATAAGGCTGCAGCCCATTGGCAGCTGCTGACAGGGTGCAGTGCTTGAATAACGTAACCAATGTCACCAGATTGCCGGGTGACACAAGACTTAAGGCCCCGTCGCACGCAACGATATCTAACGATATATCGCCGGGGTCACGGATTCCATGACACACATTCGGCATTGTTAGCGACGTCGTTGTGTGTGACACCAACGAGCGACCGTTAACGATGGAAAATACTCACCAAATCGTCCATCGTTGATACATCGTTCATTTTCAAAAAATCGTTGATCGTTGAGGTCGCAGGTTGTTCGTCGTTCCCGTGGCAGCACACATCGCTACATGTGACACAGCGGGAACGACGAACTACAGCTTACCTGCGGCCACCCGCAATGAGAAAGGAAGGAGGTGGGCGGGATGTTACAGCCGCTCATCTCTGCCCCTCCGCTTCATTGGGCGGCCGCTTAGTGACGCCGCACGAACCACCTCCTTAGAAAGGAGGCGGTTTGCCGGTCACAGCGATGTCACTAGGCAGGTAAGTCCGTGTGACTGCTCCAAACGATATTGTGCTCCACGGGCAGCGATTTGCCCGTGACGCACAAACGACGGGGGCGGGTATGCTCGCTAGCGATATCGCTGCATCTGATGGGGCCTTAAGAGTGGGAAGCAGCGATGGTCCTTTTTTTTCTTTTTATTTAGGAGACTGGAAGCATTTAAAAACAATTGTCGGTCATGAAAAGTCCCTTAAATATAATTTGTCATCACATTTCACAATACTAGTTAATAATAATAATAATAATAATAATAAATAATTACTCACTTATATAGCGCCATTAATACCACAGCGCTTTACATACATCAGCAACATTGTCCCCATTGGGGCACACAATCTACATTCCTTATCTGTATGTCTTTGGAGTGTGGGAGGAAACCGGAGACTCCAGAGGAAACTTACGCAAACACGGGGAGAACATACAAAGTTCTTGCAGATGTTGTCCTTATAGCCCCCATCACATATAGCGAGATCGCTGAAACGTCACAGGTTTTGTGACGTATCAGCGACCTCGCCAGCGACGTCACTGTGTGTGGCACGTAGCAGCGAGGGGGCCCCTGCTGCGAGGTCGCTGATCATTACAAAACGATCAGGACCTTTTTGTGCTCGTTGGTCTCCCGCTGTGCAGCAACCATCGGCGTGTTTGACTGCAGGAGACCAACGAGCACCGACTCTGTGTAAGTAGCGTACGCTGGTAAAAAGGGTAAATATCGGGTAACCAAGCAAAGCGCTTTACTTAGTTACCCGATATTTACCCTGGTTACCAAGCGCAGTATCATTACATGAGTTGCTGGTGGCTGGTCGCTGGTGAGATCTGCCTGATTGACAGCTCACCAGCAACCATGTGGCGATGCACCAACGATCCCTGCCAGGTCATATCGCTGGTGGGATCGTTGGTGCGTCACTACGTGTGACGGGACCCAGCGATCTCTACCTGGCCGGGATCGCTGGAAAGTCTCTAACAGTCGCTGGTGAGCTGTCAAATAGGCAGATCTGGCCAACAACGCAGCAGCGATAGGGACCTGCAGAACGACCTCTCTGGAAAGGGAATGCTAGCATGCCTATGGGCTGGGTCGCTAACTATGTCGTTGTAACGGTGTCAAACACACTGATACATGCTGCGCAGTGGGAAACAAAGGACCAAAGAATGGTCCTGAATGACTTGTAGCGATCAGCTACCTCACAGCGGGGGCCAGGTCGCTGATGCGTGTCACACACTGCAATGTCGATGGGGAGGTCGCTATTATGTCACAAAATCAGTGACGTTACAGCGATATCGCTAGCGATGTTCCAGTGTGTAAAGGGGACAGGATTACACAGCCATTCTGATATACATCTTTAAAGTAAATACATCAGCCTCTTTAGATCTAAGATCTATTTAATAGTGTGAGCACTTAGTACAGTATTGTGAAACCTGACACATGCACTTTGATTTATGAACAAATGTGCTTAATGTTCCTTTCAAATGTAATTAGAGGTGTTGTTCTCAAGTTCATAAATTAATAAAAATGCAAAGTGCTTGTAATAATGAGAAACTTTGCAATTTACTAATTTTTAATCATCTCTGCGCTCAAGAACAAAGGGATTTGTAATTTTATAGTGTACATCTTTTTGGCTAGGTTAATGGCTATTCTGTAGTCCTACTGTGACTGATCCTAGGCGAGGATCTGTGAGACGAGCAGGCTGTATATTTTACAGCTGGCCGGATCCCCCTGCCCTTCTCTCCCATGCTGCTTGTATGGGCAGTTTTGCTTCAACAGAATGGAAAAGCACGGTTAGGACAAACTGCATGACCACAGGTCTAAAGAGAACTTTCTGGCAAAGCAGGAATTTCTGGGAGTTGAAGAGTTAACTTGAGAGAACCCATGTTATATATCAGCCGCTCTGTCCCGCTCTGTCCCGCTCTGTCCCGCTCTGTCCCGCTCTGTCCCGCTCTGTCCCGCTCTGTCCCGCTCTGTCCCGCTCTGTCCCGCTCTGTCCCGCTCTGTCCCGCTCTGTCCCGCTCTGTCCCGCTCTGTCCCGCTCTGTCCCGCTCTGTCCCGCTCTGTCCCGCTCTGTCCCGCTCTGTCCCGCTCTGTCCCGCTCTGTCCCGCTCTGTCCCGCTCTGTCCAGCTCTACCATATTTGACTGGTCTGTATCTGTTCTGCAAGATTGTCCAGCTTTAACCACTTTTAAGCAACTGCCCATTTGTTCTCGTTCAATTTACTATGAAATAAGGATGATTATTCTGTCTTAAATAGACAGTGTAGCTGGTTATTATGGGCGCACTGTATCGTTAATTATTTGGTGACATAATGGGAAAACTAAAAGATATCTATTGTTGTGACTCCTGGTCATATCCCAATGACTGGGATTTGGTTCCATCTGAAATAATTTGGAACATGTACCGGTACTTATTTCTCGAATTTTAGAAATGCGTTTTAATACGATTTGTGCATTGATGTGGAAGTTGAGGGATCTGCTGGAAATCAATTCTCTGAAACTTGATTAAACTTTCTTGGATGGTAAGTCTTGGTCAAGTGATGGTCCTGTTATGGGAGCATTGGTGCGCAGCAAGGGTGCTTGTGGAGGACAACGCTTCATCTTTGCTACATCTGAGTGAGTTGTCAAGCATAAAGGAAATAAAATGTTTCCAGAATGCAGATAGCAGAACAGGTATTTCATAAGTGTCCTTGAAAATTAAAGCACTCCAGCATTTTTTTATTTTATTTTATTTTTAAGTGGTGTTTTAACCCCTTACCATCGCAGCCTGTTTTCACCTAACTGACAGAGCCAAATTTTACAATTCTGACCAGTGTCACTTTGTAGTAATTCTGGAACGCTTCATTGGGTTTCAGTGATTCTGAGACGGATTTTTTTGTGACAGATTTTATTTCATGTTACTGGTAAATTTCGGTAGATATTTTTTTTTTTTTATTTGTGGAAATATCAGAATTTTGGCAAAAATGTTGAAAGTTTCACAATTTTCAAACTTTAAATTTTTTATGCCCTTAACACTCAGTGTTATGGTATGTCACATAAGATATTTTCCACACGTCTACCTAATATCAGCATCATTTTTGAAACTTTTTTTTTTTTTTTTGTTAGGCGGTTAGAAGGGTTAAAAGATTATCATAAATTTCTCATTTTTCCAACAAAATATAGAAAACCCAATTGAAGTGACTTTAAGGGGGGCTACATGACAGAAAATACCCAAAAGTGACACCATTCTAAAAACTGCACCCCTCAAAGTACTCAAAATCACATTCAACAGTTTTATTAATCCTTTCGGTGCTTCACAGGAATTAAAGCAATGTGGAAGGAAAAAATGAAAAATTATACTTTATTAACACAAAAATATTGCTTTAGCCCCATTTTTTTTCATTTTCACAAAGGTAACAGGGGAAAATTCACCTTACCTTGTGAAATTTCTCCTGAGAATGCTGATACCCCACATGTTGTGGAAAACTACTGTTTGGGCGCATGGCAGGGTTCGGGAGGGAACGATCACCATTTGTCTTTTGGAACACAAAATCAGCTGGAATCGATTGTGGCCGCCATGTCGTGTTTGGAGAGCTTCTGATGTACGTAAGCAGTGGAAATTCCCACATGTGACCTCATTTTGGAAACTAGACCTCTCACTGAATTCATCTAATGCGTTGTGATCACCTTCAACCCCCAGGTGTTTTGTAGAATTTTATTATGTTGAACCATGAAAATAGATGATCATATTTTTCCCACAAAAATGTTGTTTTAGCCCCAATTTTTTCATATTCGCAGGCATAGCAGGAGAAAATATGTTTATGCAATTTCTACGGAGTATTCTGATACTCCATATGTGATGGAAAACTACTGTTTGGGCCCTTCAAGTGGCAAAACAGTAGAAACCCCCCCACAAGTGACCTTCTTATATTAGAATTGGTCCGGTGTTTCCCGGTACGTGAATTTTATAGTGTGTTTGCATATGCGAGTTGGATAAGGTACATCAGGTTGGCATATGTGAGTTGTGTAGAAATAGTTCATGGATGGGTGGTAGACTTTAAAACCTTCTTTTGTGCATAGGCCAGGATTTTCGTGGCAGGTGTGTCCCTTTGCCAAGTAGTGTATTTTTTCTTATCCCTCTTCTGTAACGCACTTTTTTTGTGTCCTTCCTCTTTGCAGTTTGAGGGACCTCACCTGGGAAACCTTGCCCCAGTAAAACATGGGCACCACCTTCAGTTCTAGAGGTAGTGGAGCCTACTGGTTCCTGTCTTCCAAATATTAGGGTCTTGATCACTACCTACTGAAATTGAAGGCATGTGCCGGTCTGGCTTGCACATCGTGATATCACAAATGCGTTATATAAAGTCATCTGTACGATGTGCGTGGCCAGCTTTTTGTACAAGAGATACCTTGTACAGTCATGGGGGTGCTACCATCACCATGTATTGAGGTCAAGAAAAGGACATCCCTCTTGTCCTTATACTTGATCACCAGCAGGTTATCGCTACACTGGGCTATGCTCTCACCCTTTCTGAGCAGCTGCTTACAGTCATGGTGTGGATGGAGAGCAGAGGACAGGGGCTCCTAGACTGGCCCTCAGGCTAGGGGACCCTAGCTATCCCTAAAGCCAGAGTTACCGCAGATGGTGAGGATATCTGGGCTGCCTTCCTTTTGCTCCTGACCAGCCCTGACCTTATACCCCATACTTCTGGGGAGGGATGGGACAGGAGTTATGAAGCCAACAGAAAGACAAATAGGGGAAACTAAAATTCTATCTCATGACACACACACACACACACACACACACACACACACACACACACACACACGCATAAGACGTAAAAGAGTTTAGGAGATAAATAAGAGCAGGGAGGAAACAATGGGAGAACTCCACGTACAAAGTAATAACCAGCAGGACTGGGATACAACATCACACAGACCAGTTTAGCAAAAGCTATAGTCGGCATGAAAAGACAGGTTCCACCATCTTAAAAAGGTGGGGAGTAACTGCTATAGGTCTCCCAGTCTCCCACATCCTGTGACCTAAGAGGTAACTAGCAGGCTAAGAGAAATTAACTTCGACCAGCTGTACTCATTAGTGATCGGGCTTGCAGAAGCCCGAGCCTGTCTGGACAACTCAGAAGCACCAGAGAAAGCATAGTGTGGAGTGTCAGATTCTCCCATGTGAACAGTGTTAGATGCCGCCATGACACTCGGCGAGCTTAGAGCAAAACAACATGTGACACCCACTTAGCGACCTAAGGAGGTAAGGAGGCCCCTCTGGTTTTTGCGCACAATACCACATGCTACGGAAGCTCTGGCAAACAGTAATTTGAAGAGAGGGATGCTGGATTAGTAATCTACTTACAAATGATAACCCTGATCCAGCAGTGGGTGCACAAAGTCCCACACAATTTTTCTACTCCCATGCCAGGGGTGCATTCTGGGGGTTCAATTCATGTGTCCTTCCCTTCATAACACTAAGGGGTACTTTGCACACTACGACATCACAAGCCGATGCTTGCGATGCCGAGCGCGATAGTTCCCGCCCCCGTCGCAGCAGCGATATCTTGTGATTACTGCCGTAGCTAACATTGTCGCTACAGCAGCTTCACATGCACTTACCTGCCCTGCGACATCGCTTTGGCCGGCGACCCGCCTCCTTCCTAAGGGGGCGGATCGTGCAGCGTCACAGCGACATCACACGGCAGGCGGCCAATAGGAGCGGAGGGGCGGAGATGAGCGGGACGTAAACATCCCGCCCACCTCCGTCCTTCCGCATAGCCGGCGTGAGCCGCTGTGACGCAGGTAAGCTGATGTTCCTCGCTCCTGCGGCTTCTCACACAGCGATGTGTGCTGCCGCAGGGGAACGAGGAATATCATCGTACCGTCGCTGCAGGGAAATTATGAAAATGTCGGACACTACACCGATGATACGATTACGACGCTTTTGCGCTCATTAATCGTATCAAAAAGGATTTACACACTACGATATCGACAGCGACGCCGAATGTGCGTCACTTTCGATTTGACCCCACCGACATCGCAGCTGCTATGTCGCAGTGTGCAAAGTACCCCTAAGGCTGTGTGCCCACGTTGCATTCTGTCCCTGCAGAAATTTCTGCAGCGATTTGAACAGGACATGTGCGCTTCAAATCGCTGTAGTAACACTGCGTACTGAAAAGCCGATTTCATGCACTCTGGATGCAGCCCCCACCATAGACAGAGTGGGGGCTGCATCCAAAGCGCACGAAAGAAGTGACATGTTGCTTTTTAGCACGCAGCAATTTGGCAGCATGCAAATCGCTGCGTTCTAAAACGCAACGTGCGAATGGATTATGCACAATCTTCATAGATTGTGCTGGGGATGCAGGACACATGCAGTTACGCTGCGGTGCAGAACGGAGCGTAACTGTATGCAACGCAACGTTAGCACATAGCCTTAATCTGTGAGTGTACCCAGAGGTACTCTCGCACAGCTTGTACATATTAATTCCATAGGCAAGTATTGCTGGAATTTAAGCCTCACCTTGAAGTGGATTAGGGGCTCATCCATGCAGATATCCCTTTGGGGAATGTACACCTTAATAAATTTATAAAATTAGCTTGTGATCTCGGTGCAGCTTATATAATTTATAGTGTGTTCAATAAAGATAGCACTGATAAGGGACTGGATAATCAATTTACCACAAAAATAAGAAAAAAAATGGTGCACTCTGAACCATTCATTTAATAATGCATATTTTTATTGACTAGATATAACATACATATAAATTGTTAAAGGCCAGAAAAGGGATTAAAAACGTGAAACAGCTAGTAGATGGCATTGCACCACAACGATTAGGGCACAAGAGCATATGTTAACCATATACAGTACAGACCAAATGTTTGGACACATCTTCTCATTCAAAGAGTTTTCTTTATTTTCATGACTCTGAAATATGTAGATTCACATTGAAGGCATCAAAACTATGAATTAACACATGGGAAATGAAATCCTTAACAAAAAAGTGTGAAACAACTGAAAATATGTCTTATATTCTAGGTTCTTCAAAGTAGCCACCTTTTGCTTTGATTACTGCTTTGCACACTCTTGACATTCTCTTGATGAGCTACAAGAGGTAGTCACCGGAAATGATCTTCCAACAGTCTTGAAGGAGTTCCCAGAGATGCTTAGCACTTGTTGGCCCTTTTGCCTTCACTCTGCGATCCAGCTCACCCCAAACCATCTCGATTGGGTTCAGGTCTCGTGACTGTGGAGGCCAGGTCATCTGGCGTACCACCCCATCACTCTCCTTCTTAGTCAAATAGTCCTTACACAGCCTGGAGGTGTGTTTGGGGTCATTGTCCTGTTGAAAAATAAATGATGGTCCAACTAAACGCAAACCGGATGGAATAGCATGCTGCTGCAAGATGCTGTGGTAGCCATGCTGGTTCAGTATGCCTTCAGTTTTGAATAAGTCCCCAACCGTGTCACCAGCAAAGCACCCCCACACTATCACACCTCCTCCTCCATGCTTCACGGTGGGAAACAGGGATGTAGAGGCTATCTGTTCACCTTTTCTGCGTCGCACAAAGACGCGGTGGTTGGTTCCAAAGATCTCAAATTAGGACTCATCAGACCAAAGCACAGATTTCCACTGGTCTAATGTCCATGGCCTGCTGCACAAAGTCTTCTCTTAACAGTTGTTCTAGAGATGTGTCTGCTGTTAAAACTCTGTGTGGCATTGACCTGGTCTCTAATCTGAGCTGCTGTTAACCTGCGATTTCTGAGGCTGGTGACTCGGATAAACTTATCGTCCTCAGCAGAAGTGACTCTTGGTCTTCCTTTCCTGGGGCGGTCCTCATGTGAGCCAGTTTCTTTTAGCTTTCGATGTTTCTGTGACTCCAGCAGTATCAAATTGGATTCCTTATCAAAATTGGGAATCTGTGGCTTGTAATCTTTAGGGGGTTGAGGTCATAGGGGCTCACTAACATGTGGCGCTGGCTCAGTTGCTGTCCTGTGGCGGCTGCTTGGGGGTTCGTTATCAATATAGCAAGTGGTGGAGCAGGGAAAATAGAGGAATGTGGCATCCTGTCCCTTAACTATGGGTGTCGGAGGCAAGGACTGTGAATGCCTCCTCGGCCAAGTATACTTTGTGTAGAGTGGGACATTTTATATTTTTCATAGGGAGCGGTGTGTGTTTGTAGTGTTTTAATGTGTAACAAAAAATTAATATGATGTGTTTGGTGTAAACTTGATTAGATTAGAAGAAAAAACGAAAGGGAGAAAAAAAATCTATAACAAGAAAAAAAGAACAGAATAGAAAAATAAAAAAATGAGATATAGTAGGTGAATGTCGGTAAAAATAATTACTGAGCGCAAGCAAATAACTTACACTAACTGAAATTATCTGTTAGTAAAAAATACTGTAGTATAAGCTGACAATAGTATATTTTATTTAGATTCTGCAATCCCTATATCTTCCTAACCCTATCAGCTAATTTATTTTTCAATGTAATAATTTGGCTGCAATTGGTCGGTCTGCGCAGCAGGTGGGAACACCGCAGCATCACTGGGGGTCGACATAGTGATTGGTGCTATGACAGACAGACAGTACCAATCGCCACTGTGCATTAATGTTAGGATTAACTGTTATGATTAAGCCGAATTTATTTGATTGGCCAATCACAGCGATCGCGGCAGGTGGGACCGGTGTCATGTCACTGGGAGTCACCACACTAATTGGATAAGTGCTTTACTGCTGCAATTTGGCCTGTCGCATTTGACTGGCTAATACAGCGATCGCTGATTGGGAAAGGGGGGGGGGCGGTCGACACCCCCCTGGGCATTGAGCAGTCATCTCACCTGATCACGATGCCTTTTGACACTGATCTTTCTACCGCAGGACTTACCAGTACGTCCATTTGCGGGAGGTCACTGCAAAATAGGACATATCGGTACATCCAATGTTGGGAAACTTTGAAGCTTTGTTTAGTGTCGCTCTGGTCCCGTGTCGCCATCTTGTGATTATAATTAACTGGTCAGAAGTTACATCACAAGCTCTCAATAAAATAAATAAATATCCAACTGGCAGATGGAAATTTTGGATGTTGTCGCATGTAAAATTATTATTTAAATTTAAATGGGCCAACTTGTGAGGTGGATCCTTCATTGTCCGCGTGGGCAGACAGGCATCAGTGCAGCAGGTAGGCGAGGCACACAGAAAAAGGGCAGTTGAAGAACTGGAGGCCACAGGCAGACAGACTTGGGAGGCAGGTAGCAGAAGCACTGGAGACAGCAGGCAGACAGGATTTGGGAATACTAAAAGTCTTAATACCAAGACACAAATGTGTGTCTTGGTGGGCCTGAAAGAGGCCTAGGCAGACTATTACATTCGAGCATGCTGAGCCACCTGTAGAGCCTGATGTGGAGCTCAACAGAGTTCAGCGAACCGGGGTGAGGGGAGCAAAGGCTGGATCCGAGATGGGTATAGTTGCTGAAATAACCATCCAAAACACTGAGTCTCATTTAACTCTTCTATTAACTCTTAAAGTGTCAGTTATTTAATAGGGTACTCCAAGGAGATAAAAAAAACTTCCACAGTGATGAGAAGCCCCTTGTAGCTCTATTAGTATTATTATCATTATTATTACAATACCTGTAATTCAGTGTAACGCTGCAGCTGCTCTCACTTTTCCCCCTACCTTCTGGGAGATTACGTCACACATCAGGGGGTGTGCGCCCTGCTGCCAGTAACAGCCAGTCTCCTGTATATAAAATAGCTGAGATTCGCCGCCATCAAAGTTGGCGAGTGTCATATATATTTTTTTTCTCGCCTGACATCCGGATGTATGCAATGCGGTTTTAACATAATCTTTTACATAGCTATAACATGTAAAAGATGTTAAAAAAGCATTGCATATAGATGGCATACACATGTATTACATTGCTTTGTTTTTTTCTCACACCCATTGACTTGCATTGATGAGTAAGGCTATGTGTCCACGGTAGAATGTACCTGCGGATTTTTCTGCATGAAAATCCGCGACTTTCGCGGCAAATCCGCACCTTATTTTTGCCGCGGATTTTCCGCGGATTACCGCGAATTTGCCGCGGATTTTGATGCGTATTTTTTTTTTTTTTTCCCCATTCTATACCCAAAATCCACACCAAAATCCGCAACAATAATTGACATGCTGCAGATTTTTCCGGATCAAAATCCGCGGCAAATCCGCCGCGGAAAAATCCGCAGCATGGACACAGCATTTCCAAAATGCCATTGAAATGGCTTGGAAGTGCCGCTGCTGCAGATTTTCGGAAAATCCGCGGCAAATCCGCGGCAAAATCCGCGCAAAATCCGCAGCGTGGGCACATAGCCTTAGATGGGAAAAACTCGCAGATGGACACTGCCTCATTGTTTAACAAACTATTTTTTTATTTCTTTATTTATTTTTTTTTTGGTAGTCAGTCGCAAATTCAATAACAAAAAAAAAGAAATTGCAAAAATTGCACCAGATAGAAAACTCCTTCAGAAAACATCCTCCAGACTGGGACTGAATAGAGATGCATCAATAAACTGCAAGATTTGGTAGAAGTCATATTTCATGAATCTGTTTTAATCCTCTGGATAAGCAAAGCTCTCATGGAAAATGGAAAGGAGGCGATTCATCAGTCATTGCCTCAGAAACCTGGCATAAAACACTTTAAAAAAGTTGCTCAATTTGCAACTTTTTGGGATGCTTAACAAAAATGGGCAGAGCTGGGGAAAAGTCGAGATGGATCGTGGCTATAACTTGCTCTTTAAAATTCCCTAATATTAGTGCTGGCGTTTCTTAAGCCAGAAATATTACTCTAGTCACTGTGTGGAGTAACATTTTTGGAAAGGCGTGCAGCAGTAAGATGCGCCAAATTCATTACTTGATGTGCCCCTCTTAATGAATTTGGCGCATCTTATTCCTACATAATCCTCAGTCAGTGACCTACTAAATGCCTACCTTAATGAATTGGAGGCATACACAAGGTTGTTATTAATGATATTTGAATGGTACTCTTAGGCTGCTTTCACACTACGTTTTTTTAACATCCGTCATGAACGTTTTTTTAACGCAAAAACGGATCCAGTGCAAATGCGTTATCATTCCAATGCATTTGCAATGGACTCGCGTCAACATGCGTTCACCTGCGTTTGCGTGCGTTATAGTAAGGATCCAGCTTTTTGAGCTGCGTCCAAATACTGCAAATTGCTGGATCCTGACTATACTGCATGCAAACGCATGTGAACGCTGGCATGCTGATAGACAGGATCCTGCTTGCTCTACTGAGCATGCCCAGAAACCAGCCTCGGGTGATCAGTTCCTCTCTCCCCCTCCCTCTCGCCCCCTCCCTCTCTGTCTCTCTCCCCCTTCCTCTCCCCCCCTCTCACCCTCTCTCTCTCCCCCGCCTGAGAGCTGCGGACACTCGTAACCAAGATCAGTATCGGGTAACCAAGAAAAGCGCTTCTCTTAGTTACCCGATGGTTACGTTGGTTACGTGTGCAGGGAGCCCGGCTCCTAGCACCTGCGGATGCTCGTAACCAACGTAAATATCAGGTATCCAAGCAAGTTACCCGATGTTTACCTTGGTTACGAGCCTCTGCAGCTGTCAGATGCCGGCTCCCAGTCTATCACGTTCAGTTCCACTGACTCCCGATCACATGACTCCAATGCCCGCCCCTAAACTTAGTGACAGGATCCTGCAAAATAACACATGCTTTTACAGCAAAAAAACGTTCATGACGCATGTTAAAAAAACGTAGTGTGAAAGCAGCTTTAACCTTAAAGAGTCAAGACAGAATCCACTTCTTGCATTTGACATAGATACTATGTTATGTCTCGTTATACTTTTTGGAAATCAATAATGTTTACGTTATAAGTGATGCATAAAATATTGCAATGATGAATGCGTGTCGGTATGTGTTATCATATGTCTGCGGTACAGCTTTGGGTTTGTAACTTCAATCAAATATATATATAATATTTTAGGTTTTAATTTAGTCCGGTCCTGAAGTCCAATCTGATTTTTCTTTTCAGAGACACTTCTTCAGAAACATTGGCTCAATCCTCACCTATGCTTTCTTTGGTACGGCCGTCTCGTGCTTCATCATTGGGTGAGTCATATCCGTGTGCCGCCTCAGATGACACATTCATTCTCTGCACCAGCTGCGCACTTGAAAATCTCAACTTTTTTATGTCTTGCTGTTTTGCAGCTTCTGTGCTCGCAGTGATGCTATATTTATACTTATTTATGCTATTTATATACTTTGCAGTTTCTGAGTCTTGAAATCGGTGAGTCATAAAGGGGAATTTATTGCAGATGATACTTATTTTACATAGTGAATTGTCTAAGAACTAAAGGATAGGAAACCATAATTAATTCTTTTTGAATGCTAGGTCTTTTTGTCTGTCTAATGTAAGAATAAAAGGTCCGAAAGAGAAACAATTTGCACACCTCCTGCTCTCTATATAATCGGTATTAGGGCTCACTCAAATTAGCGTTTACACTCTGCCCAATGTTAGTCAATGTTGCAGCTCAGATCTGCAAATGTTTCCTTAGCTTTGGCCCCCTTAACAAGCCCGTGAAAATCATGCACATTTTTCACGGACGTGTCAAAGGTGCGTATTGCCCTCCGTGTGCCGTTTTTATGGCACACGTGTGTTCTCCGTGTGCTATCCATAATAACAGACGGAGAAAGGGAACTTTCTGCTTACCTGTCCCTGGCATTGCTGTCCATGGATCTACGGTCTCCCACCCTGCTGACTGCTGCTAGTGGAGTGAATATTCATGAGCATAATGAGCGGGGGTCAGAAGCAAGTGACAGCAGTGCTTACGAAGGTGAGTATTTCACAGGCACGTGTGTTTTCTCCGGTGCGTGTCACACAGATCACATCCGTGTGGTCAATGTGCGGTCCGTGTGACACCCGTGATGCCGGAGAAAAACAGACATGTCTACGTGTGGAGCACACGGGCACACGTATGTGCCACACAGACATACGGTCCATGGAAAAACATGGACGTGAGCGCAGAGCCATTGATTTTAATGGGTCTACGTGTGCCCTTGTCTCTGGCACGTGAGGAAATGGACCAAACACGTACTGGTGACACGGACGTTTGAAGGGGGCCTTAAACAAACTAAGGAAAATATTGAAGCATGCTACAATTGACAGCGAGACTCTGATCACCCGCACCCATACAAGTCTATGGGTGCATGTGAAAGATCGGATTACACTGATGACATCCAAGTGCAGTGTGATATACACAGAGACAGGCAATGGGGAGGAAGGAGAAATAAATCTCTCAATCTTCTCTGCATCGGTGATCCAATTCTTGCGTGGGAGAGACTCTGATCACACTATGACACTCAGCTCACATTCGCAGCAGAGTACCATTAGCATATCACATCCGATTCTCTCACATCAGGTGCTATATGCTAGTGTGACACCATTCCAGTAAGAAAAAAGCAGCTCCAAAACAGAACTGTGAATCTTTCAATTCTAGTCTTCCTGTGTAGATTACTTTCCTAAAAATTGGTAGCCGAATGGGTAATAATTAAGACTGTTTTGTGTATGTGTTTTTCCTTATACTGTATATCCATAAAGGCAAAGAAATAGAGATGTCCATAAAAAGCATTGAAGAGGCTTACTGAAATGTATTTACCACTTCATACAAAAGCCTCTGGGGTGATATGCAGTGCCTTTTGGCCTCTGAGGCCTCTTTCACACATCATTTTTTTTGCATCAGTCACAATCCGTCGTGTGACTGAGGCAACAGATCCGCTGCAGATTGTGGTAAAACTGATGCAACGGATCCAGTAAAAAAAAACGGATCCGTCGCACCATATTTTTTTTACATGGCAATGGTAATTTGCCATTGAAAACCTATATGGAGAAATAGTGAGAGAGATTAATTTACATCATTTGACGGATTGCGACGGATCCTGCTATCATAGGCTTCCATTTTAACAAACATTGGGCGTCGACGGATACGTCGCTGTCCGTTTTTTGACGCACACAAAAAACGTATATGTGCACGTTGGCTTCGTCGGCTAGACAAACACTTTTCAATGGATCCGTCGCACGACAGATGAAACACAAGGCCATCCATCGCAATTCGTCGCGAATACAACTCAATGAGAGAAAAACTTATCCATCGCTGGATCCGTTGTTTTCACGAATTGATGGATTGTGACTGAATGGTAAAAAACTGATGTGTAAAAGAGACCTAAAACTGATGTGTATTATGGCATCCAAAGAGTTAAATTTTGGTCTCTTCTGGCCAGACCATTTTCTCCCAGTATTTCTCAGGCTTGTCTAAATGTTGTTGAGCAAACGTTAAATGCGCTTGTACATACTTTTTGTTCAGAAATTGGAGTCATGCATTGAGTGTGCATACAGTCCATGGAATTTACCAATTTTCTTTGAAACAATTATAGGCTAAGTTCACATTTCCGTTGTTTTGTATCAGTCACATGTGTCGCTTGACGCATGTGACTGATGCGCTGTTCAACGCTGTACAACGGATGACAAAGAACAGAATTCTTTGTCGGATTCCGTTGTGTGCGGGGGGCGGAGTTTGGGGGGTGGGGGGGAGCCGAGCGGGGCCGTGGCACTGAGGACGTCAGTGCCGCAGGGACTGCAGGACAGGTCTGTGTGTGTGTGTGTGTGTGTGTATATACACATGCTGAATGCGGGAGGGGGCGGGGCCAGGCGCTGAGGATGTCAGTGGCAGTGCTGCGGTCTGCATGGCTGGGGACAGGTGAGTGTATGTGTGAGTGAGTGTGTGTGTGTGTGTGTGTGTGTGAGTGTGCATGTATGTATGTATGTATGTATGTATGTGTGCGCACATGCGGAGTGCGGGAGGGGGCGGAGCCGAGCGGGGGGCGGGGCCAGACGAGGGTGTCAGTGGCAGTGCTTGTCTGCATGGCTGGGGACGTGTGTGTGTGTGTGTGTGTACATACATGTGCGGAGTGCGGGAGGGGGCGGGGCCGAGCGGGGAAGTGTCGGCTCCCTGCACACGTAACCAGACTAAATATCGGGTAGCAAAGCACCCGATGTTTACCTTGGTTACCCGATATTTACCTTGGTTACGGGCCTACACCGCTTAGCGCTGGCTCCTTGCACCGTAACCAGGGTAAATATCGGGTAACCAACCAAAGCTGGTGACGTGTGCAGGGAGCCAGAGAGCATGCGCAGCGAAATCTGACGGATCTCGCTGCTCAAAAAACGTTACATGCTGCGTTCCTCCCGCCCGGCGGTCAGTTGTTCCACGACTGATCAGTAGGGCGGAGGGTGCAACGCAGCATCATCAGTCACAATCCGCTGCTCATACAAGTCTATGGGAGCAACGGAATCCGCTAAACGGATTCCGTTGTTTACAAGAGCAGCGGATTGTGACTGATACATTTTAGCGGAAATGTGAACTTAGCCTTACCTGGTGATTCCAGGTCTTTCTATAGTTCTCCACAAATGGTCCTTGGCTCTTTGAAAACTCCTGGCTGGTTTATGGTGAAATGATGGTCTTTCCACTTCAATATTAGGACCGCAACAGTACTCACTGGAACCTTGAGTAGTTTAGAAATGGTAATGGGACACCTTTTTTATAAGCACCTCTTTCTTATTGTGTTCAATACTTTTTCCCTGTCTCATTTCTCATTATTACACATAACTTAATTTATGGTCATATATGGTTTGATTTCTTTGCCTGTGTGGATTGGTAAGGTTGTTAACGGCAACTCGTGAGAAATTCATGTCAATAGCGCCTTTAGCAATATATTTATCTAGAAAATAAGTGACACGTTCAATACTTGCGTCACCTAGTTAGTGTGTGTGTGTGTATATATGTATTATATTATATAATATTACACGCTATGCATAATATTACACGCTACAGTTCAAAAGTTTGGGGTCACCCAGACCATTTTGTCTTTTCCATGAAAAATCATACTTTTATCAAGTGAGTTGCATAATGAATAGAAAATATAGTCCAGACATTGACTAGGTTAGAAATAATAATTTTTTCCTTCCAACTTTGCTTTCATCAATTTCTAAGGCGTCGATTTCTCAAACTAGAGACTCTAATGTACTTGTCTTGTTGCTCAGTTGTGCAGCTGGGCCTCCCACTTCTCTTTCTACTCTGGTTAGAGCCTGTTTGTGCTCTCCTCTGAAGGGAATAGTACACACAGTTGTAGGAAATCTTTAGTTTATTGGCAATTTCTTGCATGGAATATCCGTCATTTCTAAGAACAAGAATAGACTGTCGAGTTTCACATGAAAGTTCTCTTTTTCTGGCCATTTTGAGCGTTTAATGGAACCAACAAATGTAATGCTCCAGATTCTCAACTAGCTCAAAGGAAGGTCAGTTTTATAGCTTCTCTAATTAGCAAAACTTTTCAGCTGTGCTAGCATACTTGCACAAGGGTTTTCAAGGGATTTCTAAACATCCATTAGCCTTCTAACACAGTAGGCAAACACAATGTACCATTAGAACACTGGAGTGGTGGTTTGTGGAAATGGGCCTCTATACACCTATGTAGATATTGCATTCAAAACAAGACGTTTGCAGCTAAAATAGTCATTTACCACATTAATGTATAGAGTGTATTTCTGTTTAAATTAATGTTGGCTTCATTGAAAAAAATGTGCTATTCTTTAAAAAAAAAAAAAAAGAAATTATCTAAGTGACCCTAAACTTTAAACTGTAGTGTATAGTGTGTGTGTGTGTGTGTGTGTGTGTGTGTGTGTCATTACGATAGGAAAAGAAAATGTTACGCATCTAGTGTTATACATCTCTGTGAGAAGGGTTGATACAATGTTTTTTCTGTCACCCATGACCGCACCCCACGAGAGAGAGGCATCTGCCCTCAAGGACCGGAAACCTACAGGATAAAAATGGGCGGTTCCTCTCCCTGCATCAGTTGGTTTCCTGTCCTTGACGGGGGCCCCTCAGGACGGAGGTTCCGTTAAATTTTTTTTGTTTTTGTTTGTTTCACATGAAAACAATACCTATAAACATAGTTATGGCTACCAATTGAAATGATCTTAAAGGGGTGGCCCTACTTAAACATATATCTCTAACTCTCGAGGATGCAGTCACACCTCTGGTCTGCCCTGTGAGTTAGCAATTGGTCAATTCGTGAGTGGCCATCAGCCACGGCAAAATGATCCTTTCTATGATAAGTGCCTAACCTTTTCCTTTACACATGCCTCTCCCTGCCTAAAGCCTATCAATATAAAAAGGAGGTATTTATATAATGTCATACAATAGTAAAATACATAATGTGTTATACATAATATATAGGGAAATAAAAATGGATTTAATAACTGAGTATTTATAAGAACATTAACAAGATTCATTGTAAAGAGCATATTGCAGAACGGTGTTGATTTTTCTTTTTGCTTGTGGATATTAAGCACCATCCAGTTCTGTAGCGTTATAAATAATTGAGAACATTAGAGTTAATTACCATTATTGGACATTGATATAATTCATTTCTGAGAGCTATTGGATGAGAGATTATGGGCCTGTCTGGATATAGTGTAGTTCATAACTTGCTTGTATGCTGGGTAGCTAGATTTAGGCTATGTGCGCACAGTGCGTTTTTCGCGGCGTTTTTGCGCGTTTTTCGGGTGCGTTTTTGGCCTCAAAACTGCATGACTTTGCTTCCCCAGCAAAGTCTGAGTTTTCAATTTTGCTGTCCGCACACAACTGTTTTTTTAAGCTGCGTTTTTGAGCTTGAAAAAAAAAATGGACATGTCAATTCTTTCCTGCGTTTTTCTGCGTTTTCCCCCCATGCAATGCATTGGAAAAACGCAGAGATCAAAAACGCAGCCAAAAACGCACCAAATCGCGGTAAAAACGCATGCGTTTTTTTACGCGTTTTTTCGACGCAGGTGCGTTTTTGTGCGTTTTTAGCAGCCAAAAACGCAGCGTCAAAAAAACGCAGTGTGCGAACTTAGCCTTAGGTTGTTAAGCTGATAAGAACACCTCCCAATGCCATATCATGGACTTATTGGTTTAGTGTAGATCTTTGTTTCAGAACATGCAAAAAAGGAAAATAACATACAAGCTGATGGACCTGCCAAAAACTGGATGGTTACAAATGGGCCAGCAAAACCTTTGAATACCCGCACCCATCTTTTGTACTTCGTAGAAATTTATTTTCAGTTTCATTCGTACTGAAATGTACTATTAGATATGCATACTCCCGGGCAGAATTTGAGTGAATCTGGTTTGATTTTGGCCATGAGTATTCATATCACATACTTGTGACCTCGTGACCACCATTCCTAACACAAACGCTGGGGAATCCTCACAGTGTACAATGCATGCAATGTGAGGATTCACAAGTCTTCAGTCACATAGTGACTGCAGACTTGTCATTTTGGAAGATTTTTATATTTTTTATAGGAAGTTTGGATTATAGAGATTTTTGTTAAAAGGTTTTAAAAATAAAACTGATTTAAACAGTAGGTCACTTTCTGCTGACTCATTCCCTTGAATATTTGCATATACTGCAACAATCTTGGAAGAACAGTGAAATACAAGTGACAGACTATAGACACTTTGTATTAAATTTACAGATCTAGTTTACGGAAGCACTCCCATCAAAGTTTTTATCCTCTTAATATATTGCAATCATCATATTATAAAGAACTTTCCACTTTCAATTGCTTATTTTGCCCTTACACAAAGTTAATCTTTTTCTACAACATGTCTATGACATCTCGTGATTGAAAACTGACTAGCTGAATTCTTCCAAGCCCTAGCTAGAAACGGGAAGTCTCATTCCCCTGCATGAGTTACCACTGCGAAGTCCCTAGCAGGGGGTGGAGCGGAGCAGCTGGGCGAGGAATTGAAAAGTGGAATGACTTGTGCAGGGACAAAATACTTCCTTGATTCTACATAGAGCAGAGAAAAGAAAAGAATTCACTGGGTAGAAAGGCAAAATGAGCAACTGAAAGTACACAATGCTATATAATATGATGACTGCAATATATTATAAGGATAACAACTTTGATGGCCGTGCTCCTTTAATAGTTTACTGTTTGAAGGTCCAAAACATAGGATTGTTTGAACACTCAATCCCTTTCTTCTCCTACGATAGAAGCTTCCACCAGAAATGTCTGGCAACAGCTTATTCTCTTACCCCCCGCCCCCATATAGAACACATACATAAACAGCCGAGCTGATATGTGGAGGGAGGGAAATAAATGTCTTCGTCTAGGATGGTATTGTAGCCATTATACATCTCATGGCTTCTTGATGCCAATAATGTTTTTTAAAATTTACTAGTTTTTGATTATAACTTTTCCTTGATGACCGTCCTATTTGTATTTTTTATTTTAGAAATCTCATGTACGGAGTGGTGAAATTAATGAATCTTGTTGGCCAGCTGAATGGTAAATTTTATTACACGGATTGTCTCTTCTTTGGAGCCATCATCTCTGCTACTGACCCAGGTAATGGAAGTTACTTGATATTAGAGTGTCTGCTGCATTGTGCTATGGCTGATCTACATTATCAACTCCCCTCCAGTACAAAACCGTCAGCCTAGATATATATTCTAATTTAAAAATAATCTTTAATTTTCCACACTGGCCACAGGGGTTTGGGATTTTTTTTAGACTAGGCAGGATTACAATGACTGTGAACACATCCATACACAGGTTATAATATCAACTGAATCCACCATTCAGAATAGGCAAAATCACAGTTGACCCTGCTTCGTTTTCACAGTGACCTTTGCATGCACTTACTAATGTTTAATACAAAAGATGGGGTCAGAGCCTGATAATGTATGGATGGATTTACTGAAAAAGAAAGCTAGTGATTGTCCAGTCTAAAATTACAAGTCTGCATATCGAACTGGGAGTTCTTATTCTATTTACCAAGACTGCCAACTGGAGAGCGGAGTCATTCAGGCGCTCCCTGGGGAAATGTAAATGAATTCTCTAGAAAGTTATAGTCCCTTTAAAGTTAACCCATGCCCACTGTGCTTCTTTTCTCCGCAGCATAAACTCATGCAGAGTGGCTTTCCGAACCGCAGCATGACAATTTATGCTTCTGAGATGCGAGTGTTCTCCACAGAGAGAATAGAGCTAAGGTTCGGGCCACACGGGGATTACTGTGATCCCCTCGCATGAGACTCGGCTCACGCTGGCAGTACAGCAGAGCCAAGTGTCCTGCGTGTGTCCCTGCGACTGAGGTTTGATCGTGCAAGCTGCGGGGGGCGGGCCGTCACTGAGGAGGGGCAGACCGTCACTGAAGAGGGGCGGGCCGGTGCTGCAGAGGGGAGGGTTAGCTCTGAGGAGGGGAGGGAGGGATTTATCTCCCTCTCTCCTCCGTAGCCGTCTGTTGCCATTTTCGCGCTGCACTCGCAGTACACCAGTGTACCGCGAGTGCAGTGCGATATTTTTTTTTTTTTTTCTCTCTCACCCCATACACTTGAATGGGTGCGAGAGAAACCAGGATCGCATTACATTCGCAGCATGCTGTGAATGTTTTCTCGATCCGACTGGGGCTGAGAAAATAATCGCTCATGGGTGCTGACACACAGGCTAAATATTGGTCCAAGTGGAATGCGATTATTTTATTGCACTCCACTCGCACCGATTTTCATGCCGTGTGGCTTAGGCCTAAAATCAGCAGTGGCCCAAACCCAGATCGTGGGCACAGGCACCTACAGTCTCCTGCGGAGAACACTCACTGCCCCGCAGGAGAAGACATGCTGATTCCAGGACGCAGCCTGTCCTGATCGTGTGCACCCACCCTTACTGATAACTCATTCTGAAAGGACAAACTATGAGTGGAAAAAAGCCCCAGTGGCCAGTGTAAAAATTGTATTTATTTTTTAATAAATATTGTCCCCAATTTTGTTTTCAAATACATCAAACTCAAAATCTTGATTTAAACATTAGGCCACTTTCTGATGATGGCTTCCTTTTAATGTTCTCAGAATGGAGTTTTTATTTACATGGAGTGAAATAAAACATGCAAACAGATTTACTGCCGTGCATCCCTTGTATGGTTTATAGGCTAATTCTTCATCCTCCTGTGCTCCTTTATAGTGACAGTCCTAGCAATATTCAATGAACTGCGTGCCGACGTGGATCTATATGCACTATTATTTGGGGAAAGTGTACTTAATGATGCCGTAGCCATTGTGTTGTCTTCGTGAGTATGATTTCTTTTACATTTTTTTTACTTTATTGGGGCTCCACCATCCAGACTATCCTGCATTGAAACCTTTCATCAATTTTTCTCTGCCATCCACATCCAGGGAGATTCTTGATTATGTTGTGGACTGTGGACAAAGGAACATCAAGTTCTCTGGAGATGGACTTGTAACCTTAAGAACCAGGATTGTTGAAAATTTCAACTCTCAAGTTCACTGACAGTTTTCTTATCTTCTTTCTGTTTTCCACGCTTAGTGTGGCACACACAAACAAACAATGCAAAGATTGTCAACTGCTCCCCTTTTTATCTGGTTTCAGGTGTGATTTTCATATTGCCCACACCAGTTTACATAAGCATCACATGTTTGAAACAAAGTTGTTTACCCACAATTTTGGAAAAGTGCCAACAATTTTGTGGAGTTTTGTGTGAGATAATGTCCAATTCAATTTTTTGCTCTGTCTGTTTGTTTTTTGTGGTGTTCCAATACACACAAATAAAATAAACCATGTGTAATTGAAGTCATTTTCTAGGAGAAATACCGTATTTTTCGCTTTATAAGACGCACCTGATTATAAGATGCACCCCCAAATTTAGTGAAGAAAAAGAGAATTTATTTTTTTTAATGTTAAATGGGGTCCGTCTTATAATACCAGTGTTTGTCTAACAAATCATATAGGGTATATGTCTCTTACAGCCCCCCCATCCTATAATTAGCCCCCTTAATCTGGATATGGCCCCCTTATTTTGAATATAGCCCCCTTGTGCTGGCAGACATCCCATACAGCTGGCACAGGTCTCCTATAGCTGGCACACATCCCATACAGGTGGCACAGGTCTCCTATTGCTGGCACACATCCAATACAGGTGGCACAGGTCTCCTATTGCTGGCACACATCCAATACAGGTGGCACAGGTCTCCTATTGCTGGCACACATCCAATACAGGTGGCACAGGTCTCCTATTGCTGGTACACATCCAATACAGGTGGCACAGGTCTCCTATTGCTCACACACATCCAATACAGGTGGCACAAGTCTCCTATTGCTGGTACACATCCCATACAGGTGGCACAGGTCTCCTATTGCTATCACACATCCCATACAGGTGGCACAGGTCTCCTATTGCTGGCACACATCCAATACAGGTGGCACAGGTCTCATATTGCTGGCACACATCCCATACAGGTGGCACAGATCTCATATTGCTGGCACACGTCCCATACAGGTGGCACAGGTTTCCTATTGCTGGCACACATCCCATACAGGCGGCACAGGTCTCCTATTGCTGGCACACGTCCCATACAAGTGGCACAGGTCTCCTATTGCGAGTGTGTGAACACGTGCGATCAAAGGGGGGCGCAGGCACATATAATATGCGCCGCTCCCCCAGCCCATCGCCGCGGTGCGGTTTCAGCACCACGGTGATGGACCGCGGCTGTGCATATTATATGATCGGGAGCAAGTGATCTCCAGCAGCCTTAACAAGCCTCTAACAGCCTCCAGCAGCCCGCAACACCTCTCCAGAGTTGACCCCACCTCCCCTGGACCCGTACATTTGGATTATAAGACACACCTCCTACTTTCCCCCAAAATTTGGGGAAACAAAAGTGCATCTTATAAAGCGAAAAATACGGTACTTCATTTTTTGCAACGTGTGACTTGGGTTTTGTAACTGCTCTTAAAACCTACTTCACTTTTTTTTAGAATCTGTGGTATATTGTAATTTAGTTTAATTTGATTATCTTAACTTCTTGCAAAGCGGTTCCGTTAAGTAGTTCCTCCTTTTGACCTATATGTGATTTTACTGCATTAATCTATATTTTCTCTTAGGTCCATAGTTGCTTATCAGCCAACCGGGGAAAACTCGCACACTTTTGATGCTGCTGCCTTTTTCAAGTCTGTTGGTGTTTTTGTTGGCATATTCAGTGGATCTTTTGCAATGGGTGTCTGCACTGGTGTCTCCACAGCTCTTATATCCTTTCTCTTGTTTGCACAATATTACAATGAATTTTATAAGGGCAAAATTTGAAATATATAATACTATGTAAACCCTCTGGTCCTGCACTGATGACATTGTATTCACATTACCGCTGCAGCCAATTAGTTGCTTCCAGCTCACATTGTACGTGCCAGAGTATCCCCTGAAGGCAGTGATTGACTTCAGTGGTCTTGTGTGGTTTTACGCGTCCCCACTGAAGCTGCTGCAATGAGGTAAGTACGGTTTTGGTTTTTTTTATGTTTTAACATATTTCCTGCCTTTTGCTCGTTGGTTGATCTATTCCAGAAAACTCTTTAAGGTCATGTGCGCCCTAGAAAATGACTTTTTCTTAAGGAAAAAACAGACTCTCTGAAAGAATCCCGCACCTGCGGTAAAAAAAAACACACCAAAACTGCAACGAAATCTGCATGTGGTTTTGCCTCGGTTTGGTGCGGTTTTGCTGCCGTTTGGTGCAGTTTTGCCGCAGTTTTTCTGCAGGTTGGTCCCTGCAGGTTTGTACCAATAATTAATGGCAGGGACCTGCAGAAGAGAAGTGACATGCACATTAAGTCCGCAGCAGAAATTCCACGGGTAAATCCGCAGGTATAAAAAGAAAAACGCAGTGTGCGCACAGCATTTTTTTATACCCCCATAGGTTTTGTTAGGGAATGACTGCACAAATGTTAGAAATATTTTCTGCAGCAAATCAGCGGTAAATCCGCAACGTGCGCACATAGCCTTAAGCAGATTTCTGGGCCAGGTATCAATGTGCAATATACCTACTGTCAGGAATTGCTTATGTTTATGTGCTGTAGAGAAGTTGTGATGTGACTGCTCGTGCATAGTTCCGGTCATGTGCCAATTATCTTCTCTTCCGGCTTCTCTTAATGCCCTACTGAGGACAGCAGATAAGTAGCTCGACGGCATGTGACTGCACGTATGCAAATTGCATATGAGAGGTCGCATGATGAGCAGGCAAACAGCGCAGAATCCTGACATTGTGCATGTTGCACACTGTTTGTTTGGGCAATCTCTAGTCACTTAAATGGAGTGTAGGATTCCATGCTTTGCCTGGAAAACTCCTTAAAGTTTTTTCTGCTTTGGTTTTAGTGGTTACCCAATTACATCATAAGTAAATTAGCTTTATTTATTGTGGGGGGGGGGTGTTCATTTTTTGCATCCTCAGATTTTTACAAATCTCTTCTGGCTGACTTTGGAAACAGAAAGCAGGATGTGTCTACGCTGCTTTAAGACCCGTGATTTCACATTTTATATATTCGTATATGTTATCTGAGCTTCCTCAATGCACCGCTCTATGGTAACAGGAAACGAGCAGAATTCACATGACATGAGAAAAGAATTCAAACGGAACTGGGTTCAGCACGTCAGCATTTAGAAATGTTTTGTTTAAGTGACCACATTTTATTTAAATCCGGTGGTGGTGGGGGTTTCTGGAATAAAAAGTAATTTTTCTTCTCATACATTTGTTTTAAATGAAGACAAAAGTCCTATTCAGGGTCCTAATCAGTTACCAAGGGTGGAAGATGCCTACGAAGAGTCAGTAGATAAATGAAATCACTATAGGAATCATGCCTTGATAAAATACATCGTCTTTATTAGAAATCAATGAAACAACTCAGCAAAACCATGCAATAATTATAGACGTGGCTGTGAAGCGCGTTTGGAGATTTTAACTTTTGCATGGCTTTTCTAGATTGTTACATTGATTTAATATAAAGAAGTTGTATTATAAGGCCTGATTCCTACAGCTGGATTTCATCATTCCTCTATATCTAGCTTGTGCTTTCCTGCCCTGTGGCCGGACAGCTGAGCTTACTCATCTATGCTGTCAAAGTGCAGGGCCTTCTTCATCTGTAATACTTTAGGATTTGCTCTATGTACACAGCCACATGATAAAAACACCAAATTTGGAAAAAAAAAATATTTACAATTTTTAAATCTGGTTTAAGTGTTATTTCCACTTTGGTGAAGATACAGGACGTGAAACCCTTGCCTGGTCCTGCTTGCTGCGCTCAGTAGGAAAGCCTGTGAGTTCAGCCTATAATAAAGAGGTTTACCTCCGTCTATGCTTGTGATTGCTATGACAAGTGCATCACATTGTGACTTTTGAGTAAAATATTTATAGTCTAATATTTAATAATTTTATTGCTAATTTCTGTGCTGCCATTGCCTAATAGCAGGGTTGGACAATTAACTTTTCCCAAGGGGCCATATGACAGATTTGTGACTTGTGTGGAGGGTCAAACCAATAAGCTGAAATTAATTCTGCTGAATATTAAAGGGGTTGCTCACCACTTTTCATTACTGGCCACGTGGATATTATGTTGAGAAACAATGTTTCTCTCAATTACCTTATGTTGCCAATAGTGCCTGTGAGCGGCGGTATTGCAGTCTGCTTTCCCCCTTCGCATGATCCTCGGGCTTTGTGACCTCTGATGTCCGGTGATGACACGTCAACTGAGGCGGGCCCCCACACCACACTATACATACAGTTTGAGCTTCCATTTAACTCCCTATTTATAGTACAAGCCCCCCACATAGCTCTCGCTATACACCGTATGAGCCCACACACCCCTATATATAGTATGAGCCCCCACATTGCCCCTCTATATACAGTGAGTCCCCAAACAGCCTCCTAAATACAGTATGAGCCCCCACAGAGCCACCTATATACACTGAGCCCCACATAGCTTCTTATTTACTTTATGACCCCCACATAGTCTTCTATATACAATAAACCCCACACAGCCTCCTATATACATCATGAGCCTCACATAGCCTTCAATATACTTTGAGCCCCCATATAGCCTGCTGTATACATTGATCCCTCACATAGCCTCCTATATACATGACCCCCACATGAGATCTTATATACTTGAACCTCACATAGTGTTTTAAATACATGAGCCATATATAGCTTTCTATATACAGCATGAGCCCCATATAGTCTCCTATATGCATTACATACCCTAATATAGCCGTTTATACACATTGAGTCCCCCCTTAGCCTCCTACATACATGAGCCCCACGTAGCCGCCTATATACGGAGTCCCACATACCCTTCTAAATATTTTATGACCAGGACATAGCCTGCTATATACATGACCTTCACTCAGCCATACCCTCCTGTATATATGGGCTACACATAGCCTCCTATATACATAAGATCCACATAGCTCCTTAATATACAATATGTGCTCATACACATATGAAAAAAAACACCACATTCTCCCCTTTCTGCAGTTACCCCGCCGATCTGCTGCACTGACCCAGCGCACAGCTATCTCACTCGCTGATTGGTAGAAAAAGGAGCCGGCGGCCTCTCCTCCATCAATGCATTCACCACTGACCTAGGGTGGCGATTGGCACTGTGCGGCATGCTGTCCACTGTCTGGAACCCTTTGGCTGTCTTAGTCAGCGGGCTTTACTCGAACAGACAGAGTCTGCACCATGAAGTGGTCATGCCTATAATGTAGGGCTGGGCAGAGCTACCGGGAAGAAATTAGTAATGTTAAAGCACCACTCCAGTGTTGTTGTTTTTTACAGGACTAAAGTGGTGCTTTTCTTTAAACCTAAGGTCCCTGCCCCTTCTGATATACTCTCCCTCCGACATCTTCACCTGCGCTCTAGTCTTGGGGCGCCATCTTGTTACTGCAGCTTCTGACTGTCTGGAAGTCAGATGTTACATCACAAGCTACCAATGCAAGTCTATGACAGCCAGAACGAGGCTCTCATAGACTTGTATTGAGTTGTGACCTCCAGCGAGCTCCATGAAACGCTGGAGCAGCTGGCAGGTCACAAACTGGAGAAGACAGACGGGAGTGGGGGTGATATATAAGTTGAAGACTCCAAAATGTGAGTATAAGACAGGTGCAGTGGACTTAGATTTAAAGCAGCAGTGAAATATAAAAAAACAAACCTGGAGTGGTGCTTTAAACTATTGTTTCTCTGCTTTTATTGTTTGTTTAGTGCTCAAGATATTTGTTACTTGCATGAGTTTTGTGATGTCCTTATTTTATTTCCTTAACTGTCTGGTAACGTAACTAAGTTCACCAAGCTGCACTGCTTTCCTTTGTTGGAAACAGCTTTGTTCTTTCTATTGTCTTGGAGCACATTTCTCCTGGCTGAAGCTTGTGGCTTTACAGGTAGGTGGGTATATTCTGTGAATATACATACTGAAGATGTATATTTTGTAAGTTTTCAGATTAAGATATAGATTAAAAAAAAAAAAAAACTCACCTTACATTTAAAAGGAATCTGTCAGCAGGTTTTTGCTACCTAATCTGAGATCATGATTCCAGCGATGTGTCACTTACTGGGCTGCTTAGTGTAGTTTTGATTTAAATCACAGTTTAATCAGCAGTAACAAGGATTACTTTGCTTGCTGCTAGGTAGTCCAGCATATTCATGAGCTCTGAATAACCCCTCCCCCACCATTAATTGGCAGTTTTCTACCCATATACAGTGTATACAGAAAATTGACAATCAGTGATGTGGGTGGGGTTTATAGAGCTCCACATTCAAATGACTGCTAGATCTCCAGCAGAGAAATCACTGATTTTATCAAAATGGCAGCAAACAGCTCAGTAAGTGACACATCGCTGGAATCAGGGTATCTGCCCCTACATTATACTGCTCTTAGATGGGGGAGCAAAAACTTGGTGACAGATACCTTTTAAAGCCTCAATATTCACACATTGCAGACAACCAACTATTACAATAATTAGGCGTTTATGGGAATAATATAGTGTATAGTATGGTAGTATGGGGGGAGTAAGCCATTGCCAGACACCTCAAGAAATGGATTAGACGGGTCAATATCATGTCCCTTTTTTTTTTTTATCTGGATATGTTTCCGAAATGACGTTCACAGATTATGTGGTCTGTTTTTACAGATGTAGTTTTCTGCCAAGCTAATTCTAAATTGTTAAGTCACCAGACTGGTGTGGCTTCGTGTCGGTTTACAGCGTTATATGGCTATACATGTGTGTAAACATTTTCACTTTCTTCTTATTGTCCAGGTTCACAAAATCGATGATATATGCTGAATTTCAGAATATATGAATTCCTTATGATCTATTTTAGTTCTCTGGGAAATTAATCCTACATGCACTTTCAGATCTCAATGTGCCGAACACTTGCACATCTTTCTGCCAGGATCATATTATTACCGTGTTTCCCCGAAAGTAAGACAGTGTCTTACATTCTTTTTACCCCCAAAAGTCCCACTATGTCTTACTTTCGGGGTATGTCTTATATTGGAAAAAAATCTCACAGCAATTGCAGCAAGTCTCCATGCAATGTACCGTATGGGGACTTGCCGCGATTGCTGTACATGAGGGCACTGAGGCTGCGTGTTTTTGTATGTATCAGGACCACGGACAACATTACTGCAACATTTCTCGGTGGCCGAGCGTTCGGCTGAGCGCCCGACTGCCGGCATGTGACAGCTCTTAGCTGAGCGCTCGGCCACCGGCGTGTCAGGGTGCTCAGCTGGGCGCTCGGCCGGTACTGTAAAGAAGAACTGGGCGCTCAGCCGCCGGCATGTCAGGGCGCTCAGCTGAGCGCTCGGCCGCCGGCATGTCAGGGCGCTCAGCTGAGCGCTCGGCCGCCGGCATGTCAGGGCACTCAGCTGAGCGCTCGGCCGCCGGCATGTCAGGGCGCTCAGCTGAGCGCTCGGCCGCCGGCGTGTCAGGGTGCTCAGCTGAGCACTCGGTCACCGGCGTGTCAGGGTGCTCAGCTGGGCGGTGGCCGATACTGTAGAGAAGAAAAAAAAAATAACGCTTTCCGTTTACTATGTCTTACTTTCGGGGTACGTCTTACCCCTTGGCCGACCCCCCCAAAACCCCCACTACGTCTTACTATCGGGGGTGTCTTACTATCGGGGAAACACGGTAGTATTATTATTATTATTATTATTATTATTATTTATAATAATAGTCAATCAGGTCTAAAAGATCACATGCATAGAGATAGAGATAGCACAAACATATACAGTATGTAGCCACAATCTACTTTCTCCACTCTTATGTTCTTGTGGAATATGTCTAAAGTACCGTATATAGAAGATTATTGGGCTGGTGTTCATGATGTTAGAAGGTAATGGCGGACTAAGATTGACTTTGACGCTGTCCTTTTGCACTTGCAGGAGTAGTCGCTGTTCTATTCTGTGGTATCACACAAGCTCATTATACATATAATAATTTATCACCTGAATCAAGGAGCAGGACTAAACAGGTAATGACGCCTTCCTTCCCAGGGTTAAAAAATGCTGATTGGAAACTAGTCACGATTGTGATATAAACAAAACTAAAGTGACACCATGTCATATAAAAAAAAAAAAAAATATATAGATATAGATATAGATATAGATATATATATATATATTCTAGAATCTATATGTTATCCTTTTGGCTTGCAGTATAAAATGAAATAGACTTAAATACGAATAATGTGAAGGATATGAGTGTT
Source organism: Anomaloglossus baeobatrachus (assembly GCF_048569485.1). NCBI lineage: Eukaryota > Metazoa > Chordata > Amphibia > Anura > Aromobatidae > Anomaloglossus > Anomaloglossus baeobatrachus. The sequence goes on along the minus strand of NC_134354.1, from coordinate 535,598,927 downwards.
TGGGTTTTTGTTTTATTTTTTAACTGCTTAGTGATCCTTTTAGGCAGCAAAAATAATGGTCACGTAATCCTTGACACGGTGTACTCGAACCTAGAAGGATTGATGCTGTTTTGAAGGCAGAGGGTGATCACACCAATACTGATTTCATTTAGATTTCGGTCTTGTTCATTCACTTGATATTATAATTGATAAATGTAAACTATAAGGGTATGTGCGCACGTTGCGTACTGCCCAGCACCGTAAAAGGTGCGCTTCAGAGCGCAGCTGAAAAGCTCCGTTCTGAAGCGCATGGTGCCGGCGAGAACGTGCGATGTGCCTGCAGCTCCTGCCATAGACAGAGCAGGAGCTGCCGGCAAAGCGCATGGAAGAAGTGACATGTCACTTCTTTTTGCGCAGCGCTTCGGCAGTAGCCGAAGCGCTGCGCACTAAAACGCCACGTGCGCACGGCCCCTGCACAATCTCCATAGACTGTGCAGGGGACGCAGGACGCATGCAGTTACGCTGCGCTGCAAAGCGCAGCGTAACTGCATGAATTTACGCAACGTGCGCACATAGCCTTAGGCCTAAGACACACGGCGAGAAAAACGGTGAGAGTGGACTGCGATAAAACATCTCATTCCACTCAGACCAATATTACCCTATGTGTTAGCGCACATGAGCGATTATTTTCTCAGCCCTAATCGGACCGAGAAAACAATCGCAGCATGCTGCGGGTGTAATGCGAGACTTTCTCTCGCACCCATTCAAGTGTATGGGGCGAGAGAAAAATCGCACTGCATTCGCGGTACACCGGTATAATGCGAGTGCAGAGCGAGAATCGCAATAGCAGGCTACGGAGGAGAGAGGGAGATAAATCCCGCCCGCCCCTCCACAGAGCTGGCCCAACCCCTGCAGCTGACGTCCGCGCGCACAGTCTGACCTCAGTCGCAGGGATACTAGTATGACACTTGGCTCTGCTGTACTGCCAGTGTAAGCCGAGTGTCATGCGAGGATCGCAGTAGTCCCCGTGTGGCCCCGGCCTTAACACTTCTGTTTAGCATTCTTACATTTCAGGATTTTTTTTTTTACCTGCCTAAAACTTTAATATGTGTTTTCATACTTGCAGCACTTTGCAGAAGTTTTAGGCAGGTGTGGAAAACCTACTGCAAAGTAAGAACGCTAAATAGAAGTGTTTCATAGTTCTATAATTGTGTTATTTGTTGCACTCAGTACTTGGCCATTCTTTGATGTAGTGTTACCTTTTCCTATGTTTTCTTTCTTTGTTTTCATACAGCTTTTCGAGGTCCTTCACTTTCTTGCTGAAAACTTCATATTTTCGTACATGGGATTGGCTCTTTTCACCTTTCAGAAACATGTATTTAGTCCAGTCTTTATTGTTGGTGCATTTGTATCCTTTTTACTTGAAAACACGTATGAGTTCAGATTGAATTGGTTGTTTTACCACTTTCAGGTTAGCGTCTTTAAGAACGTGAAAATCATCTCAAGAAACGTAAAGGAAATCTGTCACCATGTGTTTGCCTCCTAATCTGAGAGCAGCATAATGTACAGGCACAGATCCGGATTCCAGCGATGTGTCAGTCACTGGGCTGCTCTAGTTTTGATAAAATCACTGTTTAATCAGCAGTAGATTATCATTAGAGGACTACTTGGCGTGCTGCCAGGTGGTCCAGCATATTCATGAGCTCTGTGTAACCCCACTCCCACCACTCATTAGCAGATTTCTGTCCATATACACAGTACACAGAGAGCTGCCAATCAGTGATGTGGGTGGGGTTGTAGAGCTCCACATTCATATAACTACTAGATCTGCAGCAGAGAAAACAGTGATTTTATCAAAATAACAGCAAGCAGCTCAGTAAGTGACACATTACTGGAATCGGGGGTTTCTGTCTCTACATTATGCTGCTCTCAGTTGAGGAAGCAAAAATCTGGTGGCAGATTCCCTTTAATGCTTTTCTTAAGCTTGTTATAGACATGGCCATCTCTCCTGACTAGGGATGAGGGAACCTGAGGTTCGGTTTTCAGTCAAACAGCGACTTTTTTTTTTTTTTTTTTTATTTTAGAAAAAAAGTGTTTGGCTTTTCACGTATAAACCTCATTTGTCCGAGCATCGTTGTGCTCAGGTACGCTCGGTGCTCAGCCCAGTGTGAGCCGCTTGCAGTGTTTGATCAGCTTTCCCTGGGGGTAACATCAGCGTGATCGGATTTAGTGTGCAGCAAAAAAAAAAAAAAACAACAAATGGGGAACACCTTGCCCACCTTCCCTCGGAAGTGATCTGTTTATGGCTGGCTGCACGTGGGCAGAGACCCAAACTGCCAGTCAGTGACTTCCATTGTGATTTGTCCAAGTCTGAACCCGTGGAGTTGCCATTCAGCTGCATGTGGCTAACCAAACTTCCACTGGTTCGGTCATCTCTACTCCTCATTCACCTCGGCCTAAAGCCTGTATTTCCTATGGGGAGAAATCTCCGGCCGCTGCTTATCTCCTGAGAACAGAATAGTCAGGTATTTGACTTCAGACTGCTTGATCTTCCTATCTGCCGATATCATCTGTCAGGGACAGTCAGGAGGCCCCTATACACATTAGATGGGTTGGCGGTCAGTCCAGCTTTAATCACGTGTATATAGTCTGCAGAGTCGACGCATATTACGTGTCCTTCATTTTTATGGTTGTTTATGAATCTGAAAAGTAGTATATATCTGACCATTTTCCATGTCCAACTGCTGGTCCCTAGAAAACTCGTGTAACCATTTTATAACTTATATGATTATGCATGGACTTATTATTTCAACTGCTAATTCTTATTATTGGCATTCAGCCTCACTTTTTGAGCAACTTTACTGAGTATATTTGGGACTAGTGTGACGCCCTGGACTAGCCAGGTAGTCACATACATACCAACATACACACCCCCCACCCTAGACAGTTACAACAGTCAACCAAAAACCCTTGTTACCTCCCTCCAGGGTCTGATGCCCACACCAGGTGGGGCGGAGCCAGGCGGTTGGCCCTACCCACCGAGGAGTTCACAGGACTGGAGGCAGGAAAAGCAGTAGATAGAGTTTGGAGGTGAAAGTAGAAGGACACGAACTGCAAGTGTCTGGGTTGGAGCCCAGGCACTGACAGCAAGGTTGGCAGACGGTGGTGGCCGTCTGCAGGAGTTAGTGGAACTCTGCAGAGCCGTAGGACCGGGGCTGTGCGGTGGCCCACCGGTACCGAACCGGGGAGCGGAGTGAAGCTAAGCGCATAGGTAGGGCCATCGGACCCCGACCAGGCTTGGAGCCGCCGACAATAGTCAAATCCGAGTGTGACAAGAACCCTAGGGGTTTCCCAACAACCAAGACCCGACAGAAGGCAACAGTCCACACCGAGAGGATATACAGCCACCGCCACAGGCTAGAGATCCAAGGGCCAGCGCCTGCGGGCAAAACAGGCTCCTACGGCACCTATACGCCGGGGAGAGGACTACCGGTGGGCAACCACAGGAGTCAGAACATTCTACGAGGTGCAGGGAAAGGAAAGACAGCCACCATCAGCCGTCCGTGGAGAGCACAACACTGCAGCCGGCTGCGGGACCCATCCATCCGGCTGTTTTGGTTTACCAGAGACTCTTATTGATTGTCTGAGTACACCAGTGCCGTCCGGCACCGCACCGCACCGTCCCTGCACCCCAGCCATCCAGCCTCTCCGTTACACCACCGGGCCCCGGGATCACCAACCCCCTACCCACGGAGGGGACAACATCCTCGCTGCTCCCTACCATCTCTCCCAGGATCCCCGTTATCAGCAGCGGTGGTGCCATCATCACCACGTCCCGTGGGTGGCGTCACGAACTCTCTCCCCAAACAAACCATCCCTTTTCACTCACGGGTGAGGAGCGCTGCTCGAGTCCCCGGGTCCGGCCCACCGCTCGAGCCACCGAGCAGCAGCAGAAGCCCCGGACCCGAGCATGGCGAGCGCGTCCCCTCTGCCCGCGACACTAGTATAGTTACCAAAAAGAAGAAAAGTTGCCCGAATTATATTCTCCCTTCACATGTGAAAGCGATCTTATGATAACCTGCCTGGTAACTGATGATTGTAAAGTCTGTTAGGTATTTTTTTTTACTTTTAAACTGTGGACCTGCTCGAATTGGACACACAAGAAAACCTGTCTGGAATCAGTGGATCAACATATCTAGTGACGGGTCCTCTTTAAAGCTGATCGGACACCACATTTCACAATAAAACTATGTATATACTGCACAGATTTTGGACCTGACGACCCTGCTTTATTTACGTACTTTTGAAAATCCATGTCTGAATAGTTGTATTAGCTGCAGGTGTCCAACAAGCGTGATGGGTGGAGATTGCATACACTTGGACTTGAGGTATTTCATCCTAATATAATTATGCAGCCATTTTGACATGGAATTTTGGAGTGACTGCAACCGCATCTTCAGGGCTAAGATTTTTTTATTTAATTTTTTTAAATAATTTATAAAGTCTATAATGTGAAATTTGGTGACAGATCCTCTTAAGTAGCAGGTGAGCAGTAATCTCCGCTTGTTGCAGCTTGTACTCCTTCAATGCTATAATGTGCTTATTCACAAATATAAAACGTCTTTTTAAACTTCACCAGTCTCATGTCAGGTCTTGAGTCCTTAACCGCTGCCTCTTCAGATAGCTGTGTTCGTAGGTCGAGCAGCTCACGTATACCCTTTGTCATTCTTCCTGAATCTGGGCAGAAGACACAAGATTGGCTGGAATTTCCAGCACATGTTGATGTTCTCAGGTAGGTTGATATTTTGCAGTGTTGGTTGCCATATGTTTAGTACTCATTCACATGGCAGATTGGCATACAGCATGACCCTGGGAAAGAGACCCGTTCCCTGTGTGCTACTGTACAATTTCTGCCATATTTGTAGAAGTAATGCTTCTTGGGGAGAAAGACACCTTACGAATGGCATAGGATGGAGCTGTGATGTAAAAGCTATGTACACAATTTAAGTCCTGGAGAGATAGAGTATGATGGCTCTGATCAAAATGAAAAGGATTGTTGCTGTGAAAATGGTGATTGGTGGGTGTCGGATGTTCCACCCTGGCCGATGTGGAATGGATGACTAAAGGGCCATTTACACGCTGCGACATCGCTAACGATATATCGTCGGGGTCATGGTGTTTGTGACGCACATCCGGCGTCGATAGCGACATCGCAGTGTGTGACAGGCTGGAGAGACCTTAACACTAGAACTACTGGACTCGTGACATCTGTATAGAAATACATAGTGCAAAGTAGTAAAATGACTACCTCAGTAATTCTAGTGTTAAACGATCGCAAAAGAGGCAAAAATCGTTTGTGTGAGAGAGGTCGTTTATTTATGAAAAATCGATGTCTCGTCAGTAGCGATGTTGTTCCTCGTTCCTGCAGCATCACACATCGCTATGTGTAACACCGCGGGAGCGACGAACATCTCCTTACCTCCATCCACCGGCAATGAGGAAGGAAGGAGGTGGGCGGCATGTTCCAGCCGCTCATCTCTGCCCCCTCCTCTGCTATTGGATGGCTACCGTGTGACGCCGCACGAACCGCCCCCTTAGAAAGGAGGCGGTTCGCTGGCCAGAGTGACGTCGCAGGGAAGGTAAGTCCGTGTGACGCGTGTAAGCGATGTTGTGCGCCACGGGCAGCGATGTGCCAGTGTCGCACAACCGACGGGGGCAGGTACGCTCGCTAGCAATATCTGTACCGATATCGCAGCGTGTAAAGTGCCCTTTACTCTAAGGATAGGCCATCCATATTAAAGTACTGGATAACGCCTTTAACCTGTAATTTGTTTGTATGTGAGTATTATAGGGTCAGTCCAGGCAAAATATAATTTGGGCCAGATTATTATTATTATTATTATTGCGCCATTCATTCCATGGCGCTTTACATGTAAAAAGGGTATACATAATAGGGACAAGTACAATAATCATAAACAATACAAGACACAAACAGGTACAGGAGGAGAAAGGTCCCTGCCCGCGAGGGCTCACAGTCTACAAATGTATGGATAAGTGTCCCAGATATTATTGCTTCTCCATCAAACTTTTACAGATCATGATTTATTCATTCAGTGTTTTCCGGCAAGCAGTCAATCCTGGGCTCAGCCATCGGCACAGTTCCACTATTCCAATGGCAATGTTTTGCCCAAAATGTCACAGTTGACACATCTTGTGTCTTGGTATTTTGACAAACCGAAGCCACATCAGCATGTCTGATTCCACTGTGCATAATGTTTTTCTACCCAGAAAACAAGCTGGGTCAGAAGTGTCTGGCGGCAGATTTTCTTCCAATTGTCTTGCATTACAGAGAATTCCATCAGAAAATTAGATATTTGTTTAAATTAGTGTTCTTTGTTTCTTTTTTTTTTTTTATTTTGGTAAAAAAAACCCTCCATATCAATATCTGGAATATTGTTTTTTCTTTAAATATTGCAATTTTCAAACCAGCAAATATGGTATTTGTAGGCTCATCGTTTCTGTTTTTCAAGAAATTCATATGTAGATTAGCAGCAGTAGACTGAGACCCTGTTGTGTATTTAAAGCAGCTAATGAGCGTGTGAAAATGTCATTGTTAAAGGGAACCTGTCACCTGCGGGGCGGTAGAATACGGTAATATCCGATGGGCGTCTGTTCTCAAGTTCGCTGCCTCCTCTATCCCTGCTGTTCTCGGATCCAACACCTCCTCTATCCTCGTGCTCGCCATCGTCCTTGCTTCAATTGGATGACGTGTCCTACATCATCCACACAGGCTGGCATTGCACTCCTGCGCAATTGCACTTTGTTCTGCCTGGCTGAGGGCAGTGCAAAGTACTGTAATGTGCTGGGAAAGGTCAAAGAACGCCCGCGCCTGCGCATTACAGTACTGTGCTCTGCCCTCTACAGGTCAGAGCAAAGTACGCAGGAACGCACTGTATGGATGACGCTGGACGTGTCATCCACACGAAGCAAAGAGGACGGCGATGGACAGAAGAGGAGGAGCCAGACCAGACTGGAGAACAGTGATGCCCATTGGACCGGACCGTATCTGACTACCCCACAGGTGAGTAGGTGACAGATTCCCTTTAAAGGAGGGGGGGCAGAGAGAGCTGTGGCATCACCTGATGTGAATGGTGGGTCCTGTGTTATTGGCTGTGTATAAGAGGCCTTACCCATAATTGTAATCTTGTCTCTGATCATAATGAGCCTGCTGAAAACTGTTCCTGAAAGGACAAATTATTAGTCTAAAATAGTCCTAATAGTTAAAAAATAAATAAATATATATAATAATGGGCCAGATTACAAAATTAGATCTTTTATTTGATCAAGATATGGTCAGGGCACTGCGCTTTACCAGCTCCCAAATCCTTCTCTGCATCTCTCAATTCACTGATCTCCGCATTTATATGGGGGAAATCGCAGCCTAAACTTCAATGATATGGAGAGGGAGGAAAAACCCAAATGTCTTTAAATAACCCATGAAACACAAGGCCGTTTTCTGATGACACATTTCCTTTAATGTTTTCATGCTGATATTTATTAATAGCTTCTCCTTTGTCTCCAAGATGCTGCAGTAATATTCATAGGCAGCTTCTAAAACAAGATTTCCTGATCCACATTTCTAAATTATCATGCATTGACCGTGCAGTTTAATCTAAATGATATATTGCCGCTGTTACAAATTCACAAATCCAATTTTTGCCCTCAATCAGGCCTCCGAGGAGCTATGGCATTTGCACTTTCCATACGTGACACTGCTACGTATGCTCATCAGATGATGTTCTCCACTACGCTGCTGATTGTCTTCTTCACCGTGTGGGTAATAGGCGGTGGAACAACACCCATGTTATCTTGGCTTAATATCAGGTCAGTACTTTTACAAACTACAATAGTTATATGATGATTATAATTTGTCATTATAAAATGAATACTGGTTAATTTATTTTTTTATATAGTCAACTATTAGATGTTTATAGTTATTTTTTTTATATTGTTTTATGTATGGTAATGTTACGATGTATTAGAAAATAGAAAAGATACCTTCAAATATATTGAACTGAAAAAAGTAGTATTAAAGGGGTTAATATTCAGACAGCCTATTCTCAATCACTATGTTTGCACCAAGAAAAATAATACCTGTACACACCTCCGCTACTGGCCGTTTCAGGAATAGTGTGACATTGTCCTGTCATGTGATCCCTGCAGCCACTGTCTCCACCTTTTGGATATAATTCACATCTGGAGGTAGTGAGAGAAGCTGCAGCTCTTTTTATTTTTCTGGTTGGCTGATTTGTCTGAATTTGGGTAACTCCGCCATCATTAGAGGTGAGTACGTGTTATAATTTTCCCAGGGGAAAAGCATAGGGCTTGAGAAGGGGTTGTTTAAGGCTCCTTTCACGTTGCGTTTTACCTTACGTTCACAGGTCCCGTCGGGGCATCCGTCCTAACCGCCCCTCCCCCACTCTGCAAAGCGCTTTCCGGACACATGCGCCGGCAGGGCCATTCACTGTAATTGAGCACACTACGTTAGCGTGTGCTCTGTTTTGTGCCATTTTTGCACATATAGGTTTTCTGCAGACGGACACCCGAACGTAGTCGACTACAATGTGAAAGGAGCCTAAGTGTGAAACAAGAGGAAACGGGTCAGCTTACCGGTAGAAGACGTCCGTTGCAGCGGAAACTGGGCTTCAGCAAGAGCACAAGAAGAATAGGGAATATCTAGCAATCGACAACTTCTTAAAAACTCATCCTTTTATATTTTCCAAAAATTTCATAAAAAACTTGTATCATCAAGACATAAAATCCAAAAAATAATCCATGGTAGATAGCTGATGTGTCTGATGTGTGGGCCTTATGTATTTTGATTTGGCTGTTGTGTAGGGACTCATAAGACAGTGAGGTCCCTTGATATGGGTTGCGAGCTTGTGCATTTTGGCCAAAATATTATTTTTTATATTAGATTTTTCTGCACATTTTAGATTATTTATTTTTTTTACAGGGTGCAACCAGGCCCATCAATGGTAACCTTGTAAACTACAGTCTTGCCCCTCCGTGATGCATTCAATAGCATGCTGGGCAGCCCACCTAATCGAATAGGGACATGTAGTAACTTGTTGCTTAGGCACTGTGCTTTACATGTGTGTGGTTTGTGCCCTATTGCAAGCGTCATCTGTGTGCACTTCTAATACTGGGTAATTACCCCCTCCATGTGAGTGGTTGTTTCATCAGTATTTTGCACGTGTTACCTCCACCTTAATTAAGGGGGACTGCTGCATCCTGTTTGTGAATTTGTTTGTGACCAGGGCAGTAGAATACCATTACATTTTTGTTTTTTTAGCAATTTTTTTTATCATAAGCTTAAAATACATATTTAATATTCAAACATAACAGGGTTCATCCTATGGAGGGCGCAAGAATACTCAGTTTTTTCAGAAATTTCCTAGGTTTTTATGAATAAATAAATGTTCAAAATCAATCAATTGATAGCTAGGTAAACTGTTTTTACAATAGCCTATGGTGAATAAGCTAAGTAGCCCCTTTTTACCAGTATAATAAATACCACTCCCAGCGCATATATTTATATTTAAAAGTAGCCTGTCACCAGATTTGGCGACTATAATCTGTGGCCACCACCACTGAGCACTTATATACCTCATTCTGGAATTCTGTATATAAGAGCCCAGGCCGCTCTGTATAATATAAAAACATTTTTATAGTACTCACCTAAGGGGGGTTCCAATGGGTGTCGCTGGTGTCCGGTCCGGCGCCTCCTCTCTGCTGCAATTTTGTCCTCTTTTTACCCAGCCCAGTATGGATGACGCGTCTACGTCATCCACACAGGCCGACGTTGCGGTCCTGCACAGGCATGCTTTGATCTGCCCTGCTGAGGGCAGATCAAAGTACTGTAATGTGCAGGCGCGAGGAAAGGTTAAAGACCGCATACGCACTACAATACTTTGGTCTGCCCTGAGCAGGGCAGATCAAAGTGCACCTGCGCAGGACCTCAATGCCGGCTAGTGTGAATGACGTAGGACTCATTATGCACACGGGCCTCAGAAGAAGGAGGACGGCAATCGCCACAGAGAGGAGGCGCCGGACAGAAGACCAGCGACACCCATCGGACCGGACCGCCTCTTAGGTGACTATTATAAAAGGGTTTTTTACTTTCTACACAGCAGCCTGGGCTATTGTATACAGTATTCTGGAATGCTGTATATAAGAGATCAGTGGTGGCCGCAGCTTATAGTCGCCAAATCTGGTGACAGGTACCCTTTAATATAAGTGACCTAGGATGTCAGAAGACTGGTCCCACAGTCTCAACGTGCGCTTCGTGGTCGTCATTTCCTAAGGGGAGCATGTGATGGGAAGATGACACTTTCAGTATATTTATACAAACTCAGAATAAGCCCCTCCAGGTGTATGTGATTGCTATCACTGAGGTGCGCCATGTTATACCGGATAGGACTGCACATTTTCCACATGACCAATACCTTCAGATGCGTTATGCCTCCATCGTAACCGGTGGCAGTGCGTGTCAGCAATCCTGAGTGCCGGAAGCAATGAAAGTCCGAAGGAGAGCCTCGTGGACATGCGAACATCCAGTATAAGGCGCTAGGTATACAGATTTAGGATCCTCATTTAAACAATCATTTCTTTGTCGCTCTATTGGGAGACCCAGACAATTGGGGTGTATAGCTACTGCCTCCGGAGGCCACACAAAGTATTACACTTAAAAGTGTAAGGCCCCTCCCCTTCTGCCTATACACCCCCCGTGGGATCACGGGCTCCTCAGTTTTCATGCTTTGTGCGAAGGAGGTCAGACATCCACGCATAGCTCCACTGTTTAGTCAGCAGCAGCTGCTGACTATGTCGGATGGAAGAAAAGAGGGCCCATACTAGGGCCCCCAGCATGCTCCCTTCTCACCCCACTTTTGTCGGCGGTGTTTGTTAAGGTTGAGGTACCCATTGCGGGTACGGAGGCTGGAGCCCACATGCTGCTTTCCTTCCCCATCCCCTTAGGGCTCTGGGTGAAGTGGGATCTTATCGGTCTCCAGGCACTGAGGCCGTGCTCCATCCACAGCCCCTGGGAATCTGCTGGACTTGGAGCTGAGTATCCTCAGGGACATGGCCCTGCTACGTTGAGGTACTCTGTGTCCCCATGAAGGGGACCGCGCACAGACACACGGCAGCACTGCTGGGTGTCTTAGTGCGCCAGGGATGGCGGCGCTGCCCGCACTAGTGCCATCGCACACTACAGCGTGCTGGGTGTGTTAGAGTATTGAGGGACTGCCGCGCTAACCGCCGCTGCCATTTTTATCTCAGGCGCGGCTGGGACTTGTGGTGCGCCGGGGACTTCCGCGCCGACCAGGGCTTATATGCCGGGCCGCGCTTATCACTCTAGTCCCCGGCTTTTGCGGCCTACTCTCACTTCGTTACCGCCCACTGGCCTGCCAGTCAGGGTAAGGGCGTGACGCTGCACAGCACGGCAGCGCTGAGAGATGGAGCATGCTTTGCATACTCCACCCCTCTCACTGTACACAGTGTGAAACCGGATTCCCGCACTTTCTGGGGCACGCCCACGGCCTCCTCCTCTACACAGGACGCCGGCAGCCATTCATGTCAGTTTTTTCTGTGACTGAGAAAAGAGACAAGTTTGGGAAGACCCTGGCAGGGATTCTGGTGGTCACACACCCGCTGTGACCGGGCGGTAAGCAGCACCTGTGGTGCTGACCCCACTAGTGCCGAAATGCACATATAGATATATGCTTGTACGCTATACATTGCACTGTTCGGTCGCACTTTTGTATTTTGGCTATATACCCTCCTTGATGGTCGGGGGAGATAACAGCATATCGTCTGTGAAAAACAAGGGTGCAAAAGCACAGGTTTTTCTATGCAGCCTGTACAGCATGTACGGCTATACTGCCGGCAGGTTCCACGGACCCCAATTGTATGCAATGCACGGCCCTTGTGGAACTTACTCAGCCGGAGTCTCTGCTAATGGTCCAGGTGATGGGGACGGAGTTTGCAGTATTTACTTCAGACTTTCTGAGACTATGGCTAACATACTAGAAGCCTTGCAGTCCAGACCGGTCCCTCAGACCATGGGCTCTGTTGATTCATTGCCCCTGGTCCCCCCCCCCCCCAGTTGGTACAACAAGGTGCTCCTGGAGTGTCTCAGGGATCCCAGGGTGAGGGGTCTGACTCGGACCGCAGTCCCAGACCCCCTAAGCGACCTCGCTGGGAGCATCCCTCGACGTCACCGCATCATTCAGGGTCTCAGCATGGGGACTCTCTCTATGATAAGGCGGAGGTATCTGATCAGGATTCTGATCCTGAGAATGTTCTCTACCTGGATACACCTGATTGTGACACCGTAGTGAACGATCTTACGGCGTCCATCAACCATATGTTGGTTATTTCTCCCTCAGCTCCTACGCCTGAGGAGTCAGCTTCTCAGCAGGAGAAGTTCCGTTTCAGGTTCCCCAAGCGTACATGGAGTACGCCTTCTGGATCACTCTGACTTCAGGGAGGCAGTCCAGAACCACCAGGCTTGTCCAGATATCGTTTTTTCAAAACGCCTTAAGGATACACGCTATCTCTTCCCTTTTGACCTTGTCAAGGGCTGGGTTCAGTGTTCCAATGTGGACCTCCTATCTCCAGCGGCTAAATCCTTAGTTGCAGTGGAAGATATGGCTTCACTCAAAGATGCCACTGACAGACAGATGGAGCTCTGGTTGAAATCCATCTATGAAGCTATTGCCGTGTCTTGCTCCAGCTTTCGCAGCCGTCTGGGCGCTCCAAGTGGTCTCAGCGGCTCAAGCGCAAATTGAGGCAGTCACACGTATGTCTGCGTCGCAGGCTGCGTCTTTAACGTCTCAAACGTCAGCGTTTGCGTCATACGCCATTAATGCTGTCCTGGACTCGGCGAGCCGGAAGGCGGTTGCGCAATTCAGTGGTAATACACAGAGCCTTGTGGTTGTGGGAATGGAAGGCAGATTCTGCTTCCAAAAAAGTGCCTAACCAGTTTGCCATTCTCTGGCGACCGCTTGTTTGGTGAGCGACTGGATGAAATCATCAAACAATCCAAGGCAAAGGATACATCCTTTCCTCAGGCTACACCGATCATACCCCAACAGAGGAGGGGACAGTCGAGGTTCGGTCCTTGCGGGGCACAGGCAGGTCCAATTCTCCTCGTCCAAAAGGCCTCAGAAGGATCAGAGGAACTCCGACGCGTAGCGGTCTAAATCACCCCTAAAAAGACCGCCGGAGGCGCCGCTACCAAGGCGGCTTCCTCATGACTTACGGCCTCCTCACACCGCATCCTCGGTCGGTGGCAGGCTCTCCCGCTTTTGCGACACCTGGCTGCCACAAGTAAAAGACCGTTGGGTGAGAGACATTTTGTCTCATGGTTACAGGATAGAGTTCTGCTCTCGTCCTCCGACTCGATTCTTCACAACATCCCCGCCTCCCGAGCGAGCCAAGGCTCTGCTGCAGGCGGTGGGCATTCTGCAGGCAGAAGGAGTGGTGGTCCCGGTTCCTCTTCAGCAACAGGGTCACGGTTTCTACTCCAACCTGTTTGTGGTTCCAAAGATGGACAGGTCCTTCTGTCCTGTTTTGGACCTAAAACTGCTCAACAAACACGTAAGGACCAGGCGGTTCCGGATGGAATCCCTCCGCTCCGTCATCGCCTCAATGTCCCAAGGAGATTTCCTAGCATCGATCGATATCAGGATGCTTATCTCCACGTACCAATTGCTCCTGAGCATCAGCGCTTCTTGCGCTTCGCCATAGGAGACGAACACCTTCAGTTCGCGGCACTGCCGTTCGGCCTGGCGACACCCCCAAGGGTTTTCACCAAGGTCATGGCTACAGTAGTTGCGGTCCTCCACTCTCAGGGTCACTCAGTGATACCCTACTTAGACGATCTGCTGGTCAAGGCACCCTCTCAAGAGGCATGCCAACACAGCCGCAACGTTACTCTGGAGATTCTACAGAGTTTCAGGTGGATCATCAATTTTCCAAAGTCAAATCTGACACCGGTCCAATCGCTGACATATCTTGGCATGGAGTTTTCTTACTCTTCCAGCGATAGTGAAGCTTCTGCTGGACAAACAGCATTCACTACAGACAGGGGTACAATCACTCCTTCAAGGTCGGTCACACCCCTTGAGGCGCCTCATGCACTTCCTGGGGAAGATGGTGGCAGCAATGGAAGCAGTCCCTTTCGCGCAATTTCACCTGCGTCCTCTTCAATGGGACATCCTACGCAAGTGGGACAGGATGCCGACGTCCCTAGACAGGAACGTCTCCCTCTCTCAAGCAACCAAGGCTTCCCTTCGGTGGTGGCTTCTTCCCACCTCATTCTCGAAAGGGAAATCTTGCCTAACCCCGTCCTGGGCGGTGGTCACGACGGACGCGAGTCTGTCAGGGTGGGGAGCGATCTTTCTCCACCACAGGGCTCAGGGTACGTGGACTCAGCAAGAGTCCTCACTTCAGATCAATGTTCTGGAGATCAGGGCAGTGTATCTTGCCCTAAAAGCGTTCCAGCAGTGGCTGGAAGGCAGGCAGATCCGAATTCAGTCGGACAACTCCACAGCGGTGGCTTACATCAACCACCAAGGTGGGACACGCAGTCGGCAAGCCTTCCAGGAAGTCCGGCGGATTCTGCTGTGGGTGGAAGCCACAGCACCCACCATATCCGCAGTTCACATCCCGAGCGTAGAAAACTGGGAAGCAGACTTTCTCAGTCGCCAGGGCATGGATGCAGGGGAATGGTCCCTTCACCCGGACGTGTTTCAGGAGATCTGTTGCCGCTGGGGGATGCCGGACGTCGACCTAATGGCGTCTCAGCACAACAACAAGGTCCCGGCATTCATGGCGCGGTCTCACGATCACAGAGCTCTGGCGGCAGACGCCTTCGTTCAGGATTGGTCGCAGTTTCAACTCCCTTATGCGTTCCCTCCTCTAGCACTGTTGCCCAGAGTGTTACGCAAGATCAGGTCCGACTGCCGCCGCGCCATCCTCGTCGCTCCAAAATGGCCAACGAGGTCGTGGTACCCCTGTGGCATCTCACGGTAGGCCAACCGGGGGAACTTTCAGACCGACCAGACTTGCTGTCTCAAGGGTCGTTTTTTCCTTCTGAATTCTGCGACCCTCAACCTGACTGTGTGGCCATTGAGTCCTGGATCCTAGCATCTGCAGGGTTATCTCAAGGGGTCATTACCACTATGAGACAGGCCAGAAAACACACATCTGACAAGATCTACCACAGAACGTGGAAGATATTCTTATCTTGGTCCTCTGCTCAGGGAGTTTCTCCCTGGCCAACTGCCTTGCCTACTTTCTTTCCTTCCTGCAATTCGGTTGGAAAAAGGTTTGTCGCTCGGTTCCCTTAAGGGACAAATCTCAGCGCTCTCTGTATTTTTTTCAGAAGCGCCTAGCAAGACTACCTCAAGTACGCACGTTCCTGCAGGGGGTTTGCCGCTTAGTCCTTCCTTACAAACGACTGTTAGAACCCTGTGATTTGAACAGGGTGCTGATGGTTCTGCAGAAACCACCATTCGAGCCTATGAGGGATTTTTCTCTCTCACGCCTTTCGCAGAAAGTGGTTTTCCTAGGGACAGTCACTTCACTTCGGAGAGTGTCTGTCGGGGCAGCATTGTCGTGCAAAGTCCCCTTCCCGGTGTCTCACCAGGTCAAGGGGTTCTGCGTCCGGTTCCGGAATTTCTCCCTAAGGTGGAATCCCCCCTTTCATCTCAATCAGGGTATCCGTACCCTCTGTTTGTCTTCATCCAGTTCACCAATGTGAAAAGGATTTGCACTTGATTAGATCTGGTGAGAGCACTCAGACTCTTCATCGATCGTATGGCGTCCCTGCGCCGCTCGGAAGCACTCTTGTCCTTGTCGCTAGCCAGCGTAAAGGGTTGCAGGCTTCCAAATCAAGACTGGCTCGGTGGTTCAAGGAACCAATTCTCTAGCTTATTGTGCTGCTGGCCTTACGGTTCCCTCAGGGCTGAAGGTCCATTCTACCAGAGCGGTGGATGCGTCCTGGGCTTGAGGCACCAGGCTACGGCTCAGCTTGTGTGTCAGGCGGCTACCTGGTCCAGCCTCCACATTTTCACGAAACACTGTCAGGTGCATACCTATGCTTCGGCGGATGCCAGCATAGGCAGACGAGCCTTCAGGCGGCGGTTGCCCACCTGTAGAAAGGGGCCGTTTTACGGCTCTATTACGAGGTATTATTTTACCCACCCAGGGATTGCTTTTGGACATCCCAATTGTCTGGGTCTCCCAATAGAGCGACAAAGAAGAAGGGAATTTTGTTTACTTACCGTAAATTCCTTTTCTTCTAGCTCTAATTGGGAGACCCAGCACCCGCCCCTGTTTTTTTGTATACACATGTTGTTCATGTTGAATGGTTTCAGTTCTCCGATATTCCTTCGGATTGAATTTGCTTAAACCAGTTTATTGGCTTTCCTCCTTCTTGCTTTTGCACTAAAACTGAGGAGCCCGTGATCCCACGGGGGGTGTATAGGCAGAAGGGGAGGGGCCTTACACCTTTAAGTGTAATACTTTGTGTGGCCTCCGGAGGCAGTAGCTATACACCCCAATTGTCTGGGTCTCCCAATTAGAGCTAGAAGAAAAGGAATTTACGGTAAGTAAACAAAATTCCCTTCTTTTTGTGGAAAAGCCCTATGGACGAAATTAATCTCACCTATTCTCAACAAGGAGCATTATGTGCATCATTATATACATTGAAGAAAAAACAAAAAGCCAGCACCAAATGTGCACTTCAGCACTAAACATTCCAAACTGTACTTATTATAAAAATTTTGAGATTTTTGGCAAAAAATTGCAATTTCTTGAGCTGCCTCGCCACGTCACGGCAAATCTCATTTGAGGCAGTCCTACACTAAAATGTGCCATACGGCCTCACATATGACTAGTAGAACTGCTCTTAGCAGCACTCACCTGGTCTATTTCAATCCCGTACCCATGACTGAGTCATGGCTGTGGGCGGGACAGGTCCAAGCAAATGCTGCATGAAGTAAATAGCCTGTGGACAAAGCCTGATGACTTAATGTGAACAGTCACCAACCGCCAAAATCTAGACAGATGGAATACATCCCAAATTGGGGTGCATAGCAAGGTGGAGGTCAACCACCGACCAATTCAATGAAGAAAAACAAAAAGCCAGCACCAAATGTGCACTTCAGCACTAAACATTCCAAACTGTACTTATTATAAAAATTTTGAGATTTTTGGCAAAAAATTGCAATTTCTTGAGCTGCCTCGCCACGTCATCATTATATACATCCCATATTACAAAAGAAAATGTAATATATTGTAAATGTGAACATAAGGTATTTAGGAGCTTTGACATTTAAAAGCTTAAAATTTTAAAGCCAGACCATTTGATGTCTCACTTCTGGTCTCTTAGTCACTCTCTCTGGAGTTATACACTGTGATAATACTTAATCTCATATGTACTACACATGTCCAAAGCAACCATACACTCTAGATAACGGTCAGCCAAACGATGGGTGCGCAGATCGTTCATTCACCAGCTATCTCATCCAAGTTCTCATCCTCCTGTACTCTGTATGAAAGGGTCTCTGCCAGACTTCTCTGGTGGCAGCTTATTTCTGAGAGAACAAAAGTATCAGCAGCCCAAAATCGGACATCTTGGATTCCTCTATCCCAGGCATCATTTTTCACAAGCCCCCATACACATTAATCAGTCTTCTGGATCCATTTCTATCGCCAGGTTAGGATGACATTAAGTGTTTTCCAAATAACTTTTCAAACTAAACTAATGAAATGACCATATAGCTAATTAAGTGAAATCCTTTAACGTTGTCTCGTATAACAAAGAAAGCCGCATAAAAGATGCAATCATTGGACGAAAGACAATTTACCCAAACATCGGCTTATGGCTTAAGTCCATGATAATATCTCTTAAATAAGCAATCCATAATTTAATTTTTATTTTATATTTTTTTAACTTTGGTATTACATGGGAAGAAGTCAAATGTGAATTAACCTCCAGCCATATTTGATGTGCGTTTTTTTTTCTTCTCACAAATATACATCATTTTATTGCTTGATACTCTTGAACAACATCTTGTATTTACAAGATACCTTAATAACGCAAAACAAACGGACATCGCTCTCACTGTAAAACATTCCCAAACTTTAGTCAATTGACTAATAAACTATTCATCATAGTCAAGATGGGTCACACAACTCCCCAGCTGGCCTAAATCGTGAAGAAGAGGGTACAGTGACCTGACGGCACCCACAAGTATTGAGTTGTCAATTGCGCTCCTAATAGTTTTCATTAGATCCTAATGTGAAGGGAATTGTATTGAGGCTGACGTTTGTTGGGTAATGTTCATAGCTGGGGGCGGAGACAGCCCTGGGCGCGCCGGAGGGGTGCCGACAGCCCTGGGCGCGCCGGAGGCGTGCCGACAGCCCTGGGCGCGCCGGAGGCGTGCCGACAGCCCTGGGCGCGCCGGAGGGGTGCCGACAGCCCTGGGCGCGCCGGAGGGGTGCCGACAGCCCTGGGCGCGCCGGAGGGGTGCCAACAGCCCTGGGCGCGCCGGAGGGGTGCCGATAGCCCTGGGCGCGCCGGAGGGGTGCCGATAGCCCTGGGCGCGCCGGAGGGGTGCCGACATAACTGGGCGCGCCGGGGGGGTGCCGACAGCCCTGGGCGCGCCGGAGGGGTGCCGACATAACTGGGCGCGCCGGGGGGGTGCCGACAGCCCTGGGCGCGCCGGGGGGGCGCCGACAGCCCTGGGCGCGCCGGGGGGGCGCCGACAGCCCTGGGCGCGCCGGGGGGGCGCCGACAGCCCTGGGCACACCGGGGGGGACGCAGACAGCCCTTGAGGAGGCTGTGGAGGGCGCAGACAGCCCTGGAGGATGGGAGCGCATCTTGCGTTTACCCGGCTCACAAAGTACGTCCTCATGCTGGCAGTGGCCAGCGTAGGAATGTAATCCTTCGGTGTAGGAGTCGCAGCATTGAGCAAAGAATGCTGTGCTGCGTGTGGTGTTTAAAGAGGCGGCAGCCAGCAAGGGCAGCAGAAAAAGTAATTGTGGGCCGTATACAGCCCACGATATGGAGGTTCCCCACCCCTGTTTTATGGTATCAATAATTGATTATGATAGTTACTGCTAAGTAAAAATTAGTAAGTCTGTACTCCACTATAGTGTGTGGGAACAGCAAGTTTAAATAACCTTGGCCAATTACGGAAGTATGTGATGAAGTGAAACACTTGTCTGCTTTCATGTTGTTAAAGATTAAAAGGAATCTGTCAGCAGGTTTTTGCTATGTAATCTGACAGCATCATGATGTAGGGACAGGCACCCTGATTCCAATGGTGTCACTTAGTTTACTGAGTGTAGCAATTGTGATAGAATCATAGTTTTTCCATATGTGATCTTCTCCATAGACATTCTGCGCACCATGAGCACTGCTGTATAAAACATTTGCAGCATGTGCCAGAATAGGCTTAATTTGTGGCTGTGTTATGCATGTTGGGGGTGCTACTTCAACAAGGCCACTTTTTGGTGTCCTCTTAAAATAATGCAGAGTTAGGTCATGACGAGAGGGAGGAGGTTATACAGTCCTCATTAGCCCCAGTCTATAATTTGGATACCCTTCAATATCTGATCGGTGGAAGTCTGATCCCTTTAGCTCAGCAGTGACGGGACCCCGATGCTCATTGTTCGCTTACACATACACGATGGCTGTACTGGATGCTTATCAGTCCCATTCACTAGAGACTGTCTGCAGCTAAAAACCCAACAAAACTTAAAATTTATTACAGCTACAACGTGGTATAACTGTATTTAGTCAATCTTCATTACGTCATTGGTTTTCAAACATTACACAGGAAACCAGAAAACCTTACAATGGCATCCGGCTCTCATATTTTCTCAGATTAATATGTGCATGCTACAGACAGAGCACTTGGGCTGATGTCAAGCAATAAACACCTTGTCTATGTAGGATACGAAGGTTATTCTTTATGATAATGTAGTGTATTTATATGAGAACTTGGTAATAAAGTGTGAAAGCTAGATATTTCGGGCTGCATCACTACTACAGCCGGGATTCTGATCTCACTTTCAAGTTGAGAATCTTTGCTTCAAATGAGTGCAATGTGTCCTCTGTAGGTGCGATCTAAGCTGACATATGACCCATTAAAATGCACACGCCCCCATTTATTGCGCTGACTTCAACCTGTGTGGAGGAGAGGGTGAACTGTGCTGCATCTGACGGGCTGCAGCCAGAACAGGAGAAGGATGCTGCGTGATCTCCTTCCATCCATGTTTAACACTGTGTGTATCATGACAGTAAAATGATAACATGGCCATTTCATTTTTTTTTTTTTTTCCTAGTATTTTGTATTGGAAAAAATAAACATATTTGGCAGTGTTGAGTTTGTAATGATCCATACTGGAAAACTAACTTGTTACCTAGCTCTCCCAGTGTACCTCAGATAAAAAACAGTATCCAAACTTTTTGGTCACTTTGCCTAAAAAAAAAAAAAAGGTATAAAAGGCAATCAAAGTCACAAGTCCAAAAAGGTTTTGGCGACATAAAAATTCCCTTTTTTAAATTCTTTATTTTTTATTTATTTATTTTTTTTGGGGGGAGGGGGGTGATATTTGAAATTACTAACTCCAGAGTGACCCAAATTATAGAGTGAACATGCAAGTTATCCCAGACAATAAAAAAATAAAACAATTTGAATGAGAAGTCTAATGACCACCAAAAAGGTAAATACTACAGTTCATCTCCTGAAAAACAAGCCCTTACACAGTCGCCAATGTAGAAAAAGCAAAAAATGTACATCTTGCAACATAGCTGCACTTAAAAAAAAAAAAAAAAAAAAATGTAAGTGTTAAAATAAAAATAGTAAAAAAAAGTCCGAATTGCTGTTTTTAGGTCACTTTTGTCAAAAATGGAATAAAAAAAGATCAGTCACATAGACCCCAAAAGATACCAATAAATCTTCAACTTGTCCTTTCAAATATTGACCCTCATGCATTACCGTCAATAGGAAAATACAAAGACCAAAAATAATACATGACAGAGCACTCTGTGATTATCTACATCATTATCGTCAATGGCTTTGTCAGCGCATACACCTGAATCTTCTTTTGTGGGAGGTTCGAACGTCTACAATGACTGAGCCACTGAACGTAGGGCCAAACGCTCTGTGAACCCAGCCTGATCCATCTTGGGTAGTAAAGGTAAGTTTGGAGCCGATCTGTTGTGGCTACCATTTGATCAGATGTCTTGGAATTTCTCTTGTAACTTATCAGTTCATGTCCTGAAGTAGCTCAATATTCCAGGTTGCCCATTCCACCAGCTCATTCTCATTTCATTCTTGTGCTGTGCCAGAGTTGGTGATCATAACTCATCGTTGGAGGAAGTGAACGTTAGTCGATGGCAGTATTTCAGGTGATTGGTTTCTGTCATGTGTACTTCACACTCGGCTTCTGGGGACACTGTGCTTGAGAACCTCTCACTTTTTCCTTGTCTGTGTAGTCGTATTAAGCACACAATTTGCTTTGGCTTCTCTACGCATTTGTCACTCTGTCATCTGGAGCTTTATAATCTACTATGTTGTGTTGTCGCTTTGTCTCATGTCTACGCCGTTCATACGACAGGTTCTTTCATCTCTGACGGATCTGTTGTGACAATATAAATTGTTATAGAACATTTTATCTATAAATGCATTTTTCTGATGGGGAAGGAGTGATGGCAGTCTTGGGTAACGCCAAAATATATATATTGGGTGCAATATATTCTTATACTTCATGTTTGATGGCATTTATTGAAAGAACACGACCTGCCGACAGTGTTTGACTAGGTTTGGTTTTGTGACTTGTCCTTGTTGCTTTACATCGAAAATGTAGCCACTTTCCCTGGCCATCTCACTAATGAATTTTCGAGACAACTTGTGTGTGTTCTTCATCCGCCTGATTTAGTTCATGTACTTCAGCCCTTTGTTCATGGACTACTTTAGTTCATGTACTGTCTTGCTTGTTGATGGTGTCTCTCATGTTTAGTGACCTAAATGAAACTAGAAGCAGGTCACCAGCAGTGTTCACTGCTAATAAAACAAGTACAAAGTAAGTGTCCAGACAGCTCTGAATAAATTCACTTAGTAGGAAGCTTGGTTATTTCCACACTGGCCGGCCTCCAACCACAAGCCCTTCAGATCACATAAACTTCTCTCCGATGGGCCAACAATAGAGGCTTTGTAGTGGGATCAAGGCTCTCTTGTTCTCCTGGTGTCTTAGCCATTGATTACTAATGAATGTAAGACGCTTTCCAATGGACTGTGTCATTCCACAGCTGCCATCTGAGAAGAATGGGCAAATTCCATTCATCCGCTGGTAAAACAGACCACAAATTACCTTCGTCTTGTAGGCTTCTATCAGGAAATTACAGACACAACCTGCTGCCATGCCGGAGATCAAATTTGTATCCCATGGAAAAGCCTCATTGACTGACACAGCTCTTCTCATTTACTTCATCCACCGTTATTCCTTTTCGACTAGATCTTGGTCTTTTCATTGGTGTGAATTTGTGGTGTTGATAGGTTACGGTTCCTGTGAATTACGGTTGTGGACCGTTTCATTTCCTTAATTTGCACCTCATCAACTTCTCCCTGTGAGGCGACATAACGTCAAGTGGTGAAAATGTCAAAATCTAGCACAAAACAGTATGCAAATGTGACATGTTCTCCCTTATACTGTGTGAGTGAAAAGTAACCTCAATCCTTTTAGAACGTTTAGCACAGGAAGCCTCAAGTCTCAAAGCCTCACTCCTCCGGTGTTTGCTTTTAAAGCTGCTGCTTTAGCATTTTTGTTTCTGAAAGATGCTCACTTCTCCTTCTCATCATCTTATCTGCGCATTTATATAAAGTGGAAGGAAGAGACCGCATAATCTGATTCACTAATGCTTTCTCTATGTGCATGCACTAAGGAACTAATGGACACATCTGCACCAGTATATGGATGGTTTTATATGGCTCGTACACAAAGCAGGCAGTGTGTGCAGTAGCACAATTTATAACACACTGCAAGTACAATGCTGGAACATGCTAAACCCACCCCCCAAAAAAATCATGACTAAAAACAGTGCCTATCTCATAGCCTTGTGCATAAGGCCTCCTGTGCTTTTATAAGAGATTGCAGTTATATCACTTCTTAAAAATCACCAGTGGTACTTTATTTTTGTTACATTATATGCCAGGTTTCATGCTCCAAATTTCTTTTTAGGGTTGGCGTGGATCCAGATCAAGACCCTCCTCCGACTAATGACAGTTTTCAAGTATTGCAAGCAGTAAGTACTTAAATGAAATCTGTCACCAGGTTTTCGCTATCCTTTCTGAGAGCAGCATAATGTAGAGACAGAGAACCTGAGTCCAGTGATAATACTTATTGGGCTGCTTGCTGAAGTTTTGATAAAATGACAGCTTTACCTGCTGCAGAGCTACCAGTTCTCTGAATGCTTAGCTTTGTATAACCCCGCCCACACCACTGATTGGCAGATTTCTGTGTACACTGTGCATAGGCTGAAAACTGCCAATCAGTGGTGGGGGTGGGGTTATTCTGAGCTAATTAATAAGGGAGACTTAAATGGCAGCACGTTTTACTAGTCCTTTTAGTGATGATAATCTGCTGATAAAAAGAAGAATTTTATCACAACTACAGCAGCACAATAAGTGTCACATCGCTGGAATTGGGGTCTCAATCTCCACATTTTTCTGCTTTCAGATTAGGTTGCAAAAACCTGGTGACAGATTCCCTTTAAAGTGTGACTTTTAACTGTTGTATCTCGTACATGCCTATAGTTTAAACACTGAGATTAGTGTGTTTTGTATAATGCAACTTTGAGAGTCATTTTTCACAAACCTGTTCTACCATGTTTTTTTAGTTGCAGCCTGGGGGTACTTAGGAAGTGTATGTGTAAACTATATCTGGAAAACTACAACATTATTACTATTATTATTTTGTATAGAGCTCTACTGATTCCATGGTTCTGTACATGAGGGGTTACATAAAAAAATACAAATATAAATTACACTGAACAAACAAACCATGACAGACTGGTACAGAAAAAGAGGGCATATACATGTATATAAATGTGGCCTTCTGTCTTCATCGACTTGTAGCTAGTATTTACGGCCTATTTATTACCATGCAAGCCTTAACAGGTTAATATAGGGCTGTGAACAATGCTTGGAAATTCTTTAAATATTTTTTTTGCCTTTCTTGTAGGACAGTGGGATTTCAAATGGAGTAAGTCGCACAAAGCAGGAAAGTGCCTGGATATTTAGGCTTTGGTACAGCTTTGATCATAAGTATCCTCTTACTGGAGCATCAGCTTGGCCCTTTTGTATTTCTTATATCAATTTATCAACTCCCCTGGAAATTTTTCCAACATTCAAAAAAGTATACATCTTCTTTACTGGTTACGGAGTATCAGTGCTCTGCTACAAAACAAGCAGAACAGATTTATAAAGAGCAATATCACTTAGGCTATACATGCTACATCAGTTCCGTAAGGATTGATCATCCCATGGGCTTAGAAAGTGACCTGAAAGGTAGCAAGAAGCTTGTAAACTAATCACAGGCATGAGAACTACAGACACTAGCAGTGACTTGAATCTTCGGGGCCGCAGTCCAATTAGCGGGAAATTTGTAATCCCCGTCCCGCTCTCAAAAAACAAAACAATGGTCCTTGAATGACAGCTTCTGTACTTAATATACCTACTGTATACTTCTGGTGTAGGTGTAAGGTTCTAGAGAGGTAACATTATAATCATTAATGCAGGTCGTAAACGAAAAAAACATGCTGTTTGGAGAAATCTGAAGGTCCCCATACACAAATAGTTTGTTGAGCCTGGTGATTTTGGCATCTCGGCCTACAGTTAAGGTGTATGGGGTCCTCCTGACTTGTTTGGCTCAATCAGTTGGTAGCTATGAGGTGTATGACCACCTTATCAAAAGTAAGACATACAGGAGAAATGCTTTCTACAGTACTTCCAAAGTATTTTTTTTTCCGTGTTGAATGTACCATCATCGCTGTTGTTTTTCCATCTATGCAACAAATCTAAGAATTCACTACGGATTCTTTACCTTTGCAACAGACCACTTATTCTTATATTGTGAAGTGGATGAGTTATGTTATGACAGCCGTTAGTTGTTAATCAAGCAATTATTCTTTTCAAGAACTTTAATTTGTTACATTTTGACCCTCCTGTTTTTTTTCTTAGGATAGGCATACACAACGTCTTTTTTTCGGGCGGCCAGATAAGTTAGTTTATCAAACGGAAACCTCTGCAGGAATCTCTCCTTTTCTCTGGAGCTTTGTAAACCTGAAAGATTTTTGGTCCTTTCCTCAGTGCTTACTATAAAGTTGTTTTTGTTTAGCGACTTTCCAGCATTTTGGGTTTGTTTTTTTTTGTTATAGGCGCTTTCCAGGTATTTTTTTCAATTCCTTTCAACAACGAATAAACAGGTTGTGAAGCAAAAACATTAAAAAATGTTACCGAGTGTCTTTTGAGCATTTTTATTGGCTTGTACTGGAAGGTTTATATTGTCTTCAGTGTGGAAGACACCTGGAGAATGGTCAGGTGACTTCTTTTAATTTCTTGGCCTCTTTAGAAACCTGAAGTGTTTGAAAGATGCTTAAAAGCCTGAACATATGACGCTCAAGTCCTTTTTGCATAGACCTGAACCTTAATTCTTTTCGGTATTTTGTTAGCACAAATCAGTGTTGTTGAAGTGAAGAATTGCTGGGTTAACTACTAAAGACTGCCATTACTGTAACTTGAAGCGTTTCCATGGGATGGATAAAACTGCGTTACGTTTCAACCTAGCAAAGGTCTTCATCAAGGAAACAATATGCCCAACAAAGCCCTTTATTAGGTCTAAACGTAGCCGTGATGTATTTGGCAGAAGGTAACTTTTGTTTATTATTTTCACAACTGTCTGTTTTTAATCTTATGCCAATTTATTCCAAGTTGAATTTTTTGGTTCATTGATTCATCCTTTTTACGGGTGAGTACTTGCATGGATTTTTTGTTTTTCTTTTATCTTCTGTATAGAATACTGAATTTTTGTTAATAATAATAATAATAAAAAATCCTTATTTCTATAGCGCCAACATTTTCCACAGCGCTTTACAATTCAGGAGGTTCTAATACAAACAAATAACAGTTATAGAAAATACAATAATTGGAGTATGGAAAAAAGACAACCCTGCTCGTGAGAGCTTACAATCTACAATGTGATGGGGGAACGACGACAAGGTACAAGTGCTTATTTACAATGACAATCCAGCCATCTCAAGGAAATGGGGGATAGATAATGGCTGCCTGGACCAGTTGGCCAGAACCTTGAGATGCATTTGGATGTCATGTAATTTGACGTGGGGTTATATTCTGAGAAGACGTGCAGGGACTATGTGAATTTAATTGGGCTAGGGAGTGTGATAGGCCACCCTAAAAAGATGCGTTTTTAGGGCGAGTCTGAAGCTGAGTAAGGTGTGATTTGTCCTAGCTTCTTGGGGTAAAGCGTTCCAGAGGATTGGTGCAGCTCGGGAGAAGTCTTGGATCCGGGAGTGGGAGGTTCGGATTAGTGGGGACGTTAGTCGAAAGTCTTTTGCAGAGCGTAGAGAACGGGTGGGGTGATATACAGAGAGGAGGGTGGAGATGTAGGGGGGCGTGGAGAGCTTTGTGGGTGAGAACAAGCAAATTGGGGTTTGGAAAGATTCCAATCTAAGTATGCAACCCTGCGTCTTGTGTTCCGAGTATCTTATTTTTTGTCTTTCTTTGTAATCCCCTATAACAATAAAATCCTTAATTCAGAAAAATCAGCTATCTCAAGCCAATGCTGACTCACAGTGGTCCTCCATTAATTTCAACATTGCCCAGCTGGTGCGGTTTTGTGGCCAAATGCTTTACAAGTCCACAGGTCTACAATGTAAGTACTCTACTGGTAAGGGGAGTTTACATGTTGCAGCCAATTAGTGTATTCTTGCTGTAATTTTATGCACATTGATTTGTGAACTGTTTTAGACAACATAAAGCATGCCAATTATGTTCCTACAAGACCTTTATATCAATCTAGGTCTTAGTCTTGTATTAACATCCCTTTCTGCATGTAAATTGCACCGACTAGTCTGATGGGTGTCTCCGGATTGCACCTGGCATTTGATCTGCCCCTCAAATACTGCTTCTTCTTTTTTGGTGGACGTGGATAACATTTCTTAAGTCATCCACACTGGACTCGAAGTGTCTAACCTGGAAAATTGAATCAATGAGCTGTGCAGGCACCCCTTGCTCTACCATGCTGAGGGCAGAGCAAAGTCCTGTTGTGGGTAGGTGCTGGCTTTACTACTGGGTCATCGGCTCTTTTCTTTGTCATCTCCTGTGCCAACCGCACAGCTAGAAGCACAATGAAGCGTGCAAGAGCACTTCACGCTCCTCTGATGAGGGCACAGAATAGTCCTGTAATATGCAGAAGGGCTGACTTAATTTCCAATTCATTGGCTCAAGGAAATGTTCTACTGACAGTGCTGCTACCTAGAGGGTAGATTATGGCGTACCTACTTAGGTCATTGATTTAACTGCCCAGGCGTGAGACTTGGCATTCTGTGTGAATGATACAGGAAACTTTATCTAAATCCATCTGGAGACAATTGGCTGAGGAGGTGCCGAGCACAGTCCGGAGCGCCCATTGGACAGGTTGGTGCAATTTGCATTCATTGCGGGAAATTAATAACACTTTATCATAGTTATGGGGAGCACCTATGAGGATGCAAAGAGTTTATATGCTTTAAATGGTGGTGGGCAGATTTTATGTACTGTAAATCCGGTGATTGGTTTCCTTTAAATTATGCATTCACTAAAATCTGTCTTTACTGACTTATTGAGCTGTAGAAAGTTCTCAATTAGCCAATCTCAAGTTACCTCCCATAAGGCATCTGAAAGTAAAAAAAAACTTGATAAAAAGCCATGATCTAGCGTGGGGCTGCCATGTCACTAGTATTGTAGTAATGATAGCACTGGCTTGGAGCAAGTGTATGTAGATGAAATATTGTCATAATTTTCTTACAATTCGATAGCTCAAACCTAATTGGGCTACTGAATATATTGGTCTCTGCCTACACATGCATGAGAGCCGCAGTGAATGGGGTCTGTCTGATGCCATTTGTATCCATCATAGAATGAATGTGTATTTTGCAGGAGGTTCATTTTTCTGCTTCAGGATCAGGAAAAATGAATGCTAGTGTGTACGGTGCCTTACTAATCACTACTAGATACCAAAACATGTTCTTTCATCTGTTTTTTTTTTCTCATTTTAGAAAGTTTTATACATGATTATGGGCCAGACATCTTGGTTGAGCTGCTGCATTGCTTGTTCAGTTGTAGGAGATGTGGGTGTGCTGCGCTTCTGGTTGATATGGAATAAAAAGTATCCAAAGAATCCAGGGTATAATGAATGATAGTGATTTTATTCTCAGCGCACTTTAGGCTATGTGCGCACGTTGCGTACATTCACTGCAGAAATTTCTGCAGCGATCTGAAGAGCACATGTGCGCTTTAAATCGCTGCAGAAATGTCCGTAGTGAAAAAAAAAAAAAAAGCCGATTCCATGCGCTCTGCCTGCAGCTCCTGCCATAGACAGAGCAGGGGCTGCCGGCAAAGCGCACGGAAGAAGTGACATGTCACTCCTTAGAACGCAGCGCTTTGGCAGTAGCCAAAGCGCTGCGCTCTAAAACGCCACGTGCGCACGGCCCCTGCACAATCTCCATAGACTGTGCAGGGGACGCAGGACGCATGCAGTTACGCTGCGCTACAAAGCGCAGCGTAACTGCATGTATTTACGCAACGTGCGCACATAGCCTTAAAGTATTTATAACTTCATCAGGAGAAATGAAAGTCACTTTCTGTAATTTTTCCCTATGAAGACGTTAGATACTTCGAAACGCATTGAGGAAAAACCCCACTATCATTCATTATACCCTGGATTCTTTGGATATCTTTTATTCCATACCGACCAGCAGCGCCGCACACCTGCATCTCCTACAACCAATCTCTGAGCTGGACTCCCCAACTCGTAGAGGTTGATTTATATCTTGTGCCTATAGAGTGTTGTGCTTTCTCACAACACCAGGTGAGCATTACCACATCACCAATTAACACTGTTGTTTGGATAACGCTCTATTGCACATTTGTATGCTGTAAGCTGTAACTATTTCTATTGCCAGTAGTCGATCCTTTATTATCTGTATCTAGATTTATAATAAAGGTGATGCCTTTTATTCAATTCTGTCTCTGCTGATAATGAAATGACTGCTTAGAAGTGATCACTACAGAAAAATATATTACTATGCAAAATTAAAAAATATTTTTTTTTGTTACATATGTTTTACTTAACTTTTATTTGTTAGGTTGGTAAATTTCTGACAATACATTATCTAAAACTACACTATGAAAAATAATTATTTTCTCAAAGATTAATTAAAATGGGAAATTTCCCCAATGCCAACAGTCTACCGACTAATAGGTAAAATACTTTTTTGTTGGATTGTTACTAAAGGCATTAAAATCATCGTTCTTGGCAGCACATCATCCTTACAAAAAAGAACTGTGCTGCCAAAAGAATGATATCCTGTATACACAGAGCGATCGTATTAACAATTGTTCTGTGCACAAAGAATCTTGGTTGGTCTGTCTAAACAAGCCAGTAAACAGCCACTGATTGGGCTCTTCTAAATGGGCCTTTGGCAGTCTGGATTAAGACCGATAAATCTTTTCTTTACTTGTTCTATGCAGAACCCAGAGCAGCTGAGGGAAGATGATGCAGATTTCATCCTTAATGATGGTGACCTGACGTTAACGTATGGGGACACCACCATAACAGCCAATGGCTCCTCCGGCTCTCACACAGCCACCACAAGTCTCGATGGCAGAAGAACAAAAAGCAGTTCAGAGGAGGCATTGGAGCGTGAACTTGGGGGAGACTATGAAATCACAAACAGGGGAACCCGACTAGTGTTTCCTCTAGAAGAGAACGCATGACATCAAGCGCAAAACACAATGGAAGGAAAGGAGTACGACCATATGTGGTACCAGAAGCATCTCAGGCCCAGAGTGATGGTGAAGAGTTGGGTGCAGTTCACACACTAGAATTATGGCCATTCCTGTGCTACTGTTGGAGAACCTACAAGACTATTTTAATTCCTCATCCAGTGTGTGGAAACTGAGATACTTTAGATATGGCACACAAATCTGCAATATAATTTGGCTGTGGATCTATCCTTGCCTGTTCCCCTCCTTTCCAGTAGAAATATAAATTGTCTAATCCCAAGTATATAATTGTAAAGTAAATGTGACTGCTTTAGCCCATCCTGTTTAACTAGCAGCTTTCAGTAAAAGCGAGGAGAAGCCTCTTCTTGAAAGTGCCTGTCGTTTTGAAGAGCAATTGGCAATGTTATGGTGACTGGAAGCGTTAAATAAGATTTTTACAATTCTTGTACTATATAGTATATAGCATCTGAACCGCATGATGACATGGACAGTTTACATAAAGAATAAGATTTTTTTTTTTTATTATTTTGTATATTTAGTTTACTGTATGTTTGATTAAGCATGTCTAATAACTGTAATATTGTATGTAGTGAAACGATCTCACATAGTCACAAAATATGACCTAGGCTAGTGAACCAATGCAGTGCACAATTCCATGTTTTCTGTTTGTTCATTGAAGTGCTGCCCTTCTTATATATTTATACATGTGTGTTCCAAAATCTGAGCTCAAGCACAATTGCTTGTAAAATAAAAAAATAGCAATTTCACCATAGCATAAAAGAGCAGAACAGATTGTATTCCTGTGAATACTGCCATGCAGAAGATGCTTGAAATGTAACATTTACTCCATGTTGTATGTTTCATCTCTAGGTCTGGTTTCATTTCCAAAGTGCAATATTTTAAGACTTGTAAACTGACATAAAGCTGTACATTACAATTTATTAAAACGGACGCTTTAAATGCTTAGTAATTCAATTATTTTTATGCAAAATAAACACAAATTTCATGGTATAACCATTCCCCCGATCAGAAATAAAAGTTTCTGCTGAATGTCCAACTCTTCTAGTAGTGTTTTTAATAGTTAGACCTGGTCCTGTGACTCCAAAACCATGACAATAAGTGTTGTCTAAGTTACTAAAATAATCACCGAAGGATACTGCATAGAATTCCAAACTTGTCTTCTCCATCAAAGGTTCATCCTGACGGTCTCTGTACAGCATCTAGCAAAAAGAAGGAATTCGGGGCCTCATTCATTTGGATGTGGTTTCATCTGTTCTTCTAACTAAAATAAGGATATTTAGCAATTCCAAGGTATTGCGAATAGAAAGTCAGGACCATCATAAATTTAAAGCCATTTATCAAATTTGTGATCCAAGTAAGTGCAAAATGGAGACAATAATGAAGTAAGAATTATAAGGAAGGAGGCAGTAATGATTGCTGTGGATATAAAAATGCATGCTAGAATGTGCTAATTCACCAGGCCTTGTAACAGTTGCTTTGTTTTGCTCATCAACCAAACCGAACAAACAGAAATGTATCATCCTATTGTCACGCCCTAGCTGCAGTCGGACTGCTCGGCAGACACTTCGATAAAAAGGGGGATTATTTACAGGGGAGAATGTTTGTTTGTGACGCCACCTGCGGTGTGCGGTAATGAGGAGTACCGCTGCTGCCGTATGGGAGTGCCGGGGGCAGATGGTGTGGGGCAGCCGTGATGGAGGTTCCCGCCGCAGGTAGAGAGGCCACGGGACTCAGAGTAGAGAAAAGGTAGGAACAGTCTATGGGCCCTCTTGGTGTTGAATGGGGGGAAGGTGCAAAGGAAGTCTATATTGATATTGGGCCGGCAGGGTGCTGGGGAGCCAGGGTACTCACTCAGGTGTGATGATGCATTCCGTGGACACAGACTCTGAGGTAAACCAAGTCTCTGGGTATCGCTGCCATCGGTGACAGCACGTCCGGTGGTCACTTTCAGTGATTCTGTGGTAGACTGGAGCCTTCCTCCATACACTGTGTACTCTGTGTGTCCCTGGCCCCGTTGGCTTGAAACCTCTGGGTCCCGTCCCTCTTTTTCCGGGGACCTGCTCTTAGCAGCTGCCACGTGGGATTTCTGTGAACTGCTCTGTGTGGGAAGTCCTATCCCTCCATTGTGCTGACACCGCTAATCTCTGAGCTGTTGCAGATAACACGTGAAGCTACTACCCGCTGCAGGCTAATTGCCGGGTTGCGTGAAGCTACTTCCCGACTTGGGGACCTGTCCCCCGCTGTGTGCTCGGCCCCCAGAGGGGTTACTGTGGATCCGATGGCTGACGGTCCTCTTGACCCGTCCAGCCCTGTCCACCAGTTCCCCGCGACTGGGTCTCCGTCTCCTCAGGCTCAGGCCACCGTCTTCGACCCAGCCAGACTCTCCTCAGGGAGTTCCTACTCCCTCGGTCCTCTCTCTTTGACCGTTGCTACCAACTGACTAACTCCCTCCTCCCACCAGCCTGTCTGACTCATAGGTGGGCGGTTCCTTTCCCAGCTGGAACTACGCCCTCGGTGTGCCTGACAAGTGTAGTATTTGGGTGACTAGGATTTGTGCTTTTGATACAGAATCACTGTTGCGGACCCTGGAACCAAGGCGGGTGGGCCCTGCACCAAGGATAGAGAGTAGTGCAGTTCCCTGTGACACCCTGGACTAGTCCAGGTGCGTCACATTATATCTAAACAATATCCTGATTTTTGCCAAAATGAACAAACAGCCCACCTACAATACACATTTTGGCTTCTTGAGTTGCTAAGTTTTCGTCAATTATGAAAAATCAGACTTAACCCGCAGCACCGGAAACCTCTTCATAAGCATCCTTATGGACTGAGCAGCTAGAAGGAATGAGGGCTGATAAATACGTGCCTACAACATAAGCTGAGGCTATATCCTATCTCATTCTGCATCTTTGCAGTCATGTGAGCAAAATTCCTTACAAGTCCACTTTACTTATTTTCACATCTGGAGATGAGCTTTTGATCTACTTGTGATAAAAGCATAATTCTGACCTTAGAGGTTAAGAGGAATACAAGGGTGAGGCTTCTAGTCTCTATTTTTTCCTATCAGAAAACAGTCTAAAGGCCCAGTCACACACACCGACTTACCAGCGATCCCGAAAACGATGTGACCTGATAGGGATCGCAGGTAAGTCGCTGGGAGGTCGCAGGTGAGATGTCACACAGTCAGATCTTACCAATGATGCAGGAACAATACAGGTCGCAGTAGTGACCTGTATAACAATCTCAGCAGTCACTGTGACCCTGTCACACAGTGTCAAACACAGAGATGTGTCCTGCCCAGCAGAACATCGCCTTTGAAGAAAATGGCCTGGACCATTCTGCAACGACTAGAGATCTCACAGCAGGGGCCTGATCGCTGGTAGGTGTCACACATAACAAGATCGCTAACGGGATCGCTACTGCGTCACAGAAACTGTGACTCAGCTGCGATCTCGTTATGTGTGACTGTACCTTAATGTGTGTGGTCATAGAGATTTCCAGATTACCAGTGAGTCTGGAGACTCCCATACACATTACAAAAAAGTTAGCCAAATCTTTGGCAGAATTGGCTGACTATACAAAATGTATGACGGAATCATGATTTTCTCTTGGAAGAGAGGTATTTGAGCCTGTTGAGTTTGAAAGGCCGATCCTTTTTTGGCACAGAGATAAGCTCTTGCAAAAAGAGTCTAGAAGCGGATCCCTCATATAGAACACTTCCTGTGTATTATCACAATAACTGTTTCACTCAAGCAAGAGAGAAAAAAAAAAAAAAGGCTGATGGATGCAAATAGTGGACACAGGAATGTGAACATGCATTACTACTTAGAAAAAAAACATGAACAAAATATTTAGAAAATTGAGATACTTTTACAGATAAAAATTGCCAGTTTTATTTGAGCCCAGTTACTATGTCACGGTGTACCTCTCAGCTGGGTCCTAATATAGTAAATGCCTCTGTCCAAACTGACCTGTTTATATATGGGCTGGAAGAGCACCTGTAACAGAATTAAAAACACCTAAAGTAACTAGGAGGAGTGCACAGACAGGGGGCATGACCCCATAATATAAAAATACATAATCTGCCAGCACTTCCTAATGTGAAGCACTGAACATGGTATTATCACAATAACCGTTGCACTCAAGCAAGAGGGAAACAAGGTCAAATTTTGGCCAGGAAAAAAACGCTGCAAAAACATCCTGTGTGAACATAGCCTTATTCAGCTGACATCAGCAGGCCTACCTGGCAGCAACTTATACTGAGGAGGAGAAAAGACACCACGATATATGCCTGTTACCAGTGGCAGCTTCAGGTTTTTGTGGACCCCGGACGAAAGACTCGGTGGGCCTCATCCACACGTAGAGACGCATATACGCGTTCTCTGCATATACACAGATACATACACATACATGCATAAATACACCTAACTATCTAAAAAGAAATTCACAAAAAATACATATAGACAAACATAAACCTATACAGTCATATACACTGACATACATGGGTACACATCATACATGCACACACAGACACATTAGAGATATTATTATGTGGGGCATACACATTACTGGGGTATACACATTACTGGGGTGGGTGGCATAGAGCTCTGTGGGGCAACGCATACAGCTCTTGGGGCAGAACATAAGGTTCTGGGGTGGCAGCGCATACGGCTCTGGGAGCAGAACATAAAGCTCTGAGGTGGCAGTGCATAAGGCTCTGTGGGGCCACGCATACGGCAATGGGGTGGCAGCGCATACGGCTCTGTAGGGGCATGCATATGGCTGTGGGGTGGCAGCGCATACGGCTCTGGGGGTCCTATACAGCTCAAGGGGGGCACCTTCTGCTCTGAGAGGCCCCATACAGCTCAGATGGAGGGGGGCCCTCATACAGATCGGGGAGGTGGAACATACAGCTCAGGTGGAAGGGGGGCCATACGCTGTGCTCAGTGAGCTGACTGGAGCTCCGCTGAAGCTCCTCTTCATCTGTGGGACTGGAGTACACTCCGCGGTAGCTCCGCCCACAGGTGAACGTCAATGCAGGAGGAGCGCGGAGCATTCAGCAGTGAATGCTGTGTGCTAGTGTGAATTAAAGGGTTGGCAACCGCACTATCTAGGCCATGGCTGCCACCAAGAATTTCAGGGCCTCATCCTGCCAAAATTTTCTGGCCCTCTTCAGACTCCATCAAAGCTCCACCTTTACCCCTTGAACCTTTGGCAATAGGAAAAACTTGTTTCCAGCATCATGTCAAAGAAATAAGGTTAACAACCAATTTTATTCCATGAGGTTAAAACCAACACTAGGTTGGATGGACGTCCACGAAGTCTAAAACAATGTCTTACGTGTTTCGCATCTAAAAGAGGTTCTTAAGAGGGCTTTACATGCTGTGATATCGTTAATGAATTATCATCGGGGTCACAGTGTTTGTGACGCACATCCGGCGTCATTAACGAGATCGCAGTGTGTGACACTTATGAGCGACCTTAAACGATCGCAAAAGCGGTCAAAATCGTTTGCCGCGGAGAGGTCATCCTGAAACTAAAAATCGTTCTCTGCTTATTAGCGATGTTGTTCCTCGTTCCTGCGGCAGCACACATCGCGGTGTGTGACACCGCAGGAGCGACGAACATCTCCTTACCTGCCTCCACCAGCAATGCGGAAGGAAGGATGTGGGCGGGATGTTACGTCCCGCTCATCTCCACCCCTCCGCTTCTATTGGACGCCTGCCGTGTGACGTCGCTATGACACCGCACGAACCGCCACCTTAGAAAGGAGGCGGATTGACAGCCAGAACGACGTCGCAGGGCAGGTAAGTGCGTGTGACGGGGGGTAAGCGAGGTTGTGCGGCACGGGCAGCGATTTGCCTGTGTCGCACAACCGACAGGGGCAGGTATGATCGCTTGCGATCTCGCTAGTGAGATCGCAGCGTGTAAAGTACCCTTTAGTCTTAGACATATCCTGCTAGATTTGCACAAGAAAGTTATGGAATAAAATTGGTTTTTAACCTTATTTCTTGGATGTGATGCTGGATTCAACTTTTTTTTCTATTGCCGGACTTTGCCTCTTTGAACTTGGAGCTGACCTCCTTGCACCATCCCCCAGAAAAAGGACCTAGGTGATGCATTTACCGGGTGAACTGAGATCCTCCTTTGCATACTTACTTTAAACTTTCCACAGTTCCACCATTACTCTTGGAAAATCTCCAATTCTTTAACCCTAGAACGCATACCTGGGGCCTCGCAGGCCTGCTAGGTTACTTTTTTTCTATGGTTGATTTCTACGGTTGTGCGTTCTAGGGTTCAACAGTCCTCACCAATCAAACATTAACCGCTAGTCGTCAGTTTGACAGCCTGAAAAAAGCTGCATGCACCGTTTTTTGCATCGTCAAAATGACGAGCCCTGGACAGAATTGTCAGCCGTATGTGTATATCTAATATATAAAACTGAGTGTATGTGTATATGTATATAATGTATGTATATCCGCTAAAGGAATCTGCACCATCTCATTTACAATCACGATATTTTGCACAGACACCTCATGTGACTCGGGGAACGTCATAGACTATGTTTTGTGGGGAAAATTTAACCCCGCGCTTTAGTGATTCACCAAAAAACCTCCTTACATTAAAGTCAGTGGAGCTGGAAGCCACAGGTCATTAATAGGAGCTGTGATTGTCCTTTGTTGCCTATAACAACCATTCTTAAGGTACCGTCACACATAACGAGATCGCTAGCGAGATCGCTGCTGAGTCACGGTTTCTGTGATGCAGTAGCGATTCTGTTAGCGATCTCGTTATGTGTGACATCTACCAGCGATCAGGCCCCTGCTGTGAGGTTGCCGGTCGTTGCAGAATGGTCCAGGCCATTTTCTTCAAAGGCAATGTCCTGCTGGACAGGACACATCGCTGTGTTTGACACTGTGTGACAGGGTCACAGTGACTGCTGAGATCATTATACAGGTCGCTACTGCAACCTGTATCATTCCTGCATCGTAGGTAAGGTCTGACTGTGTGACATCTCACCAGCGACTTACCAGCGATCCCTATCAGGTCGCATCGTTTTCGGGATCGCTGGTAAGTCGTTGTGTGTGACTGGGCCTTTAGTGTAAGAAGCTTATGTGTGAGGTAATGTTATTTCTGTGGAGAGACTGATAGAGAGAGAGAGAGACAGACTGCCTCATTCCCTGTCCGTCTCATTCCCTGTTAGACAGACAGGGAAAGACAGACTACATGCATATTTACACACTATACATTACCTCATCTTGCAGTTCTTGATCGGTGCAGAGCAGCAGAGGAGCTACTGGGACCTGCATGGAGTCTGCAACAGCTGAACAACAGGACCTGCCACTTCACCGGTCATGTGATCAGGCACATGATTAGTCAGATGACCTAACAGGTCCTTCACCTCTGCCTCCGTTCTGGTCCAGTACATTTCCTGTCCTATGCTGCACCGATCACATAGATCAGTCAGAGCAGGAAGAGAGAGCAGCTCTCTGTGAGTGACCTGGGGCTCGGTGAGCTGAGGGATGAAAGGGGAGGGGCCTGGGCTGTCAGCGGCTAGGCCCCCCTTCCGGCTTCTGCTAACATGGCCCCTTACAAGAGTCAAGATTTGTAATGCCCTGATGGCGGCCCTGAGTGCGGCTGCCAGCCCAAGCACTGCAGTCTCCGGAACTCAGCCTGGGGCCTACAGGACTGAAGACAGCGAGTGGGCCCCCTAGCTGTCCAGGGCCCCAGCAATTGCCCACGTGTGCCGGGTGCTGACACCAGCCCTAGCTGTTACCTCTCCAGCAAGGTGAGTGCATAAAATTGCATCCGTTCACTTCCCTGGGAATTAATCACTACACTTAAACCAGCCTTGGGGTTTTCTCTACCTTTCTCTACTTTCCCCTTCAGTGCATGGCAGACAGACTGAAGACTGCTCCTGAGCTAGGACAGTATCCTTTGCAGCCCAATATCTCATAATAATGCACAATTCCACTTACTTTGGAGTTGGAAGTGGGCCACCTCATCTCTTGAGAAAATGTTGCACCCATGGTATGTCCGCCTATGATTCAGTGAATATGAAACCAATACCATCATGTTTGAACATATAAGGTTGATTTATATGTAATCAATATAAAATCATGATTCGCTTTACGTCTTGTATTCTAGTCTAGAGCTGCGCTCACAATACTGCTGATTATTCTGGGATACAGACAGCAAGATTTTTGACAGTCATTTCAGCAGTTTATCTGAATAATTATATTACAGTGTTCATGTATAATTTTTCTTTGTTGTTTTTTTAATACAATAAAAAAAAATAAAAAGACCAAGGCACTGAGTGTGCCACATTTTTAATCCATATCAAGTAGCATAATGCAATATCTACTGTCATGGCCATTTTTTTTTTGAGAATGCTACAAATATTAATTTTTACAAAGTTTACTGCTTAAGTTTTTCTAATGGCAATTTGCATATACTCCAGAATGTCATAGAGTGATCAGCTTAACAGCAATTACTTGTAAAGTCAATATTGGCTAAGAAAATGAACTTTAACCCCCAAAACACATTTCAACAGCATTGCATTCCTGCCTTAAAAGGAGCAGCTAACATTGTTTTAGTGATTGTTCCATTAACACAGGTGTGGGTGTTGATGAGGACAGGGCTGGCGATCAATCAGTCATGATTAAGTAAGAATGACACCACTAGACACTTTAAAAGGAGGCTGGTGCTTGGTATCATTGTTTCTCTTCAGTTAACCATGGTTATCTCTAAAGAAACACGTGCAGCCATCATTGCTCTGCACAAAAATGGCCTAACAGGGAAGAGTATCGCAGCTACAAAGATTGCACCTCAGTCAACAATCTCTCACATCATCAAGAACTTCAAGGAGAGAGCTTCCATTGCTGCCAAAAAGGCTCCAGGGCGCCCAAGAAGGACTAGCAAACGCCAGGACCGTATCTTAAAACTGTTTCAGCTGCGGGATCGGACTACCAGCAGTGCCAAGCTAGCAATGGCAGCAGGCTGGTGTGAGTGCTTCTGCACGCACTGTGAGGCGGAGACTGCTTGAGCAAGGCCTGGTTTCAAGGAGGGCAGCAAAGAAGCCACTTCTCTCCAGAAAAAACATCAGGGACCGACTGATCTTCTGCAAAAGGTACAGGGAGTGGACTGCTGAGGACTGGGGTAAAGTCATTTTCTCAGATGAATCCCCTTTTCGATTGTTTGGGACATCTGTAAAACAGCTTATTAGGAGAAGAAGAGGTGAGCGCTACCACCAGTCTTGTCTCATGCCAACTGTTAAGCATCCTGAAACGATTCATGTGTGGGGTTGCTTCTCAGCCAAGGGAATCGGCTCACTCACAGTCTTGCCTAAAAACACAGCCATGAATAAATAATGGTACCAGAATGTCCTCCAAGAGCAACTTCTCCCAACTGTCCAAGAGCAGTTTGGCGCCCAACAATGCCTTTTCCAGCATGATGGAGCACCTTGCCATAAAGCAAAGGTGATCACTAAATGGCTCATGGAACAAAACATAGAGATTTTGGGTCCATGGCCTGGAAACTCCCATTGAGAACTTGTGGGCAATCATCAAGAGACGGGTGGACAAACAAAAACCAACAAATTCTGGCAAAATGCAAGCATTGCTTATGCAAGAATGGACAGCTATCAGTCAGGATTTGGTCCAGAAGTTGATTGAGAGCATGCCAGGGAGAATTGCAGAGGTCCTGAAGAAGGGTCAACACTGCAAATATTGACTTTACTCATTGTAACTGTCAATATAACCTTTTGGTACTCATAATATGATTGCAATTATATTTCTGTATGTGATATAAACATCAGACAAACACAATTAAAAACCAGAGGGCAACAGATCATGTGAAAAAATAATTTTGGTGTCATTCTCAAAACTTTTGGCCATGATTGTATATAGATTGTGTTAAGAGTGACACAGCATCTTGACATCGAGATAATTAATCCTATTGGAATCTTGGCAACAATTGTCCAATAAAATGACATATGTCATTTCATTACAACCTTAACCAAATAGAAGATCAAACCCAAGAAATAAAAATAAAGAAACAAACCGTATAGAATACCTAAGAGAACAAGGGCAGGGAGGAGGGATGTAATGATACTAGATGAACTATGCTAGGTGCTTCTCGATATAAACCCGATATTCGTAAAGGAAATTCTAAATTCGAGTCGTTAAAACAAAGTTTTATTTAAAAAAAAAAAAAAAAATGTCATAAGAGTTATTGATTGTAGCGATCAGTTCCTCCAATATCACATAAATTATTTTTGAGAACCAGTGGAAGATCGTCCAGGCAGAATCTTTTTTTTTTTTTTTCCCAGAGCAGGGGAATGCATGCACGAGCCGTCACAATTAAGTGCCTCAGTGTATTGAATGCCTGTATATTTTTTCAGGA
The DNA here is from genome assembly GCF_048569485.1 of Anomaloglossus baeobatrachus. Taxonomy (NCBI): domain Eukaryota; kingdom Metazoa; phylum Chordata; class Amphibia; order Anura; family Aromobatidae; genus Anomaloglossus; species Anomaloglossus baeobatrachus. Next base: position 535,558,377 of record NC_134354.1, on the reverse strand, counting down.
GTCTGGTCAATAAAAAAAATTTGTGATCTTTCATATCTTTAATTGCTTTGTCCCAAAAAGGAGTGAGGAGCCTGCAAGACCAAACAAAATGTAGAAAATCGCCTTCTACCTCTCCAACACATGGGACTGGCTTGAGGTAAAATAGAATATAGGGGCGTCTGACTCTATACCATCGAGATAACAATTTATAAATGGCTTCCTGGAAATGAGAGCATATAGATACGTGTTAAAGAAAAAATTCTTCTCCATTGAAAGACCCAAATTCCTGTTTGTGGGATGCATTTTTAGTGCTTTGACCAAAGATGGGTGTAACCAGGGAGCTGATATCAGAGGGCTATTTGTAAAGCTTTGCTTTATTCCAACCCATGTTTTTCCAGAGCCATTCCTACATCAGTCCAGTATACTAGAAGGGTGGGGGTCAATGTAATAAGATCTTAACTTGGGCACAGCTGTAAAACCTGAAGATGTAAGGTGGTGTAATATGACTTTTCTAATACTAAGAGGTTTGCCAGACCAAATAAACTTGGTTTGAACCGATGCTAAACTCCTGAAGAAGGATGAGGACTCCGAATAGGTAAAGCCTGTATAAGGGTATGACTTACATGAGTGCAATGCGTGAAAATCTCACATTGCACTCTGCCAAATGTTAGTAAATTATGCAGCTTTGCAATGTTTTCCTCAGCCCTAATTGGACTGAGGAAATAATCACAGCATGCTGCGATTGTGTCTCGACTCACTCGCTCTCCTACAAGTCTATGGGTGTGTGTGAAACATTGGATTGCACTGATGACATCCGAGTGCAGTGCAAAATACGCAGTGATAGGCAATGGATAAATTAATCTCTTCATCTTCTCCGCACCTGTGATCAGATTGCAGGATCGAACTCAGATCACACCTGAGCTGAGTGTCATTAGCATATTGCAATTGATGCTCTTACATCGGATGCAGACGCTGGTGTGACTCTACACTAACATACAGAATCTGGGGTAGAATGTTCATTTTGAAAATCGCACCTCTCCCAATCCAAGTAAAGGTGTTCCTCATCAATCTTGAGCAGTTCTCCCTCATCAATATGTAGGAGTTTAGGGAAATTAAGCAAGAATGTCAAATTTACGTCTCTTGGTAAGAAGGTCCCCAAATATTTTAAAGCTGATTTAGCCCACTTAAAACTGAAATCATGAAGGGAACCAGGCAAGGATGCCCGATGTCACCACTATTGTTTAACTTGGCTATTGAAGCACTGGCTAGACGTTTGAATGAGGGGGGGTGGTTTGAAGGGATCAAGGTAGGGAGGAAGTCATTGCACTCAGCCTTATTTGCTGATGATATAATCCTGTTCATGAGCAAACCTAAAACACAATTGAGTAGAGTCATAGAACAAATTGAGGAGTTTGGGAGGTTAGCAGGGTTTAGACTTAACAAAAACAAATGTGAAATTCTCTTCTTGGACGGAAAGAGAGCGGAGGGGGAGCGGGGTGCATTATGTGACATTCCAACAGCTAGAAATACAAGTAATGACTTGGGAGTACAGGTTGGGAGGGATACAAAAACCATATATTCATTAAATTATTCCCCTTTGATCGAGAAAATTGAACGTGAACTGCAAGGTTGGGCAAATTTGACGTTGACTCTTCTGGGAAGAAATCATCTAATAAAAATGATGAGCTTTTCCAAGCTTCTCTATCGGACAATCCCATTGCTTCTTAAACACTCGGATGTGAACAGATTGACAAAAGCGTTCACATTTTTTGTGGAAGGGAAATTGGCCGAGGATTAGTGCCAAAAAGCTAATGTTATCAACAGAAAATGGAGGGATCAGACTACCTAACATCAGGGGGTACAATTTGGCCTGTATCTTAAGACATGTTCGTCTAATCCAATCGACTACAAGTAGGTATTCTGACTGGGATATAGAGGCTGAATTTTGTAAACCTTGGGACCTGAGTTCAATCCTACATACCTCCATTCCAAATTTGCCACCCAACATTAAACACTCACTGATTTGTAGAGACACAGTGATGACTTGGAAGGCGGTTAGGAAAAAGTTCGGGTTAGCCTGGAACATCTCCAAATTCCTTAATATATGGGCTTGTCCTGACTTTTCACAGGGAAGGGAAAATTATCTCTTTAAAGAATGGAGGGAAAAAGGGATTGGAACTCTAAAAAACCTGATGCATGATACAGAACGGAGATGGATGACGAGGGATGAGTTGAGAGCAAAGTATGACTTGCGCCCATTCCAGACTCTCCAGTTTGAACAGGTGAAACAAGGGATAATGAAGAAACTATACAACATAAATAACGAATATGAGGCAAATCAGATGGATGCGATCATATTAAGGGACATCCATGCCACAGATATATCAAGTCTTTATGGAAATATGAGAGAAGTGTTAGTCCCTAACATATCAGGAAGAATGTTGGAAGGGGGGGCAAAGCAGTTGGGAGATCAAGAAGTGGAGGAGAAGATTTTGAATGGTTGGATGGTGATGAGAAAGAAGATTGTGAATGAGAACTTAAGAGATACTCAATTCAGGATCATACATAGAGCTATCTATGGATTTAATATACTGAATGCAAGACATCCAGATAAGATGATGAGTTGTCCAAATTGCGGTACGGAAAAAACAGATCTATATCATGGGATATGGCAGTGCGAAAGGATTGAAAGATTTTGGAAACAAGTCCAAGGGGTAGTGAGGAAAATCTGGAATAGAAATGTAGAGTTAGATCCAATGGTCTGGTTATTTCACTATCAGCATCGGGAGGAGGGAGAGAAAGGGGGAGACAAGTTACCGAATCTTTTCCATGATATAGCAATGATAAGTAAAAGGGCTATTCTTCAGAAGTGGCTGGTGAAGGAAATACCAACAAAAGAAGAACTTGTTAATCAATTGAAAAAAACGCTCATGTTGGAGAAGGTGATGGTGGAGACGTGTAAAGAAAGGATGACAGCAAAATTTTTCAGTAAATGGAGAAAGTTCATAAGCGTTATATGTTCTAGAGAAGAAACAATACAAATAATGTCCACATTTGTGTCTACGGAATGGTACATGAAGGAAGACCTGTCAGGGTCCCTGTGCAAGCTGAAAGTATAGTTGGCCAAATTCTGGGTTGTGTCGCATGGAGAGAGGAGGGGGGGGTGGGAGGGATAGTGTTTATAAGTAATGTTTGTAACAAGTTATCAAGGAATGCTGAAGGGGGGTAGCGGAGACTGAATAATGGAAATATACATTGACGAAGAAGGGGAAGGAGCAAATTTGATGACCGTGACAAATATTTGATCGATAAATTGTAGAGACTATGTTATTTGATATTTTGATTTGTTGCCCCCTATTTTCTTCATTCTGTACCCTTTTTTACCATTACAAGAAAAGAAAATTTGGTTTAAAAAAAAAACAAAAAACTGAAATCATTTTTAAGGGCTCTACAGTAGATAAAGGGATATTAACATTCAGTATTTCCAACTTGAACAGGTTGATTTTAAGTTGAATAGGCCACTGTATAAATTGTATAAATTCTGTCCTCAGGTTTGGCAAAGAAATGGCCAGGTTGGTGATCAAAAAAGTAGATCATCTGTGTAGGCCGCAATCTTGAGTGTTGCACAGCGGATACTAGGGCCCATAATGTTAGCGTTAGATTGAACCCTTCTAAGGCAAGGTTCCATAGTAAGTATTAAACATTAAAGGCAAATGTGGGCACCCTTGACATGTACAATTACAATTGTCAATTCAAATTCCCCCAACAGAACTCCATTTACCTTCACCCTGGAGGTATGGCTTAGTATATAGGACAGGAATCTATAGTAATATATTAGACTATAAACTTAGGCCTCAGTGTCTCATCCATGAAAGACCAATTTACTCTATCAAAGGCCTTTTCTGCGTCGTGTGTTCATGTAAATTATTATGTTAAACAGTGTAATGGCTGTATGTCTTCTACACAAATCACTGCTATAGACTTTGATAACTATGACAGATCGGCGCACATCCGGTTTAACAATGCATTGAAACAGTTTGAGCAACTGCGTACTGAATTTGACAATCCCCATACATTCATACATTTTTCTATTATTATTATTTATTATTATAGCACCATTTATTCCATGGCGCTTTACATGTGAAAAGGGGTATACAAAATAGGGACAAGTACAATAATCATAATCAATACAAGGCACAGACAGGTACAGGAGGACGGAGGTCCCTGCCCGCGAGAGCTCACAGTCTACATATTTCTACAGCTCAGACACTGGTACGCAGCTGAAATAGAAACTAGAAACCTTACTATGGATCCCAATCTCTTGATGATGTTGGTGGGGGTTTTTGGCTCTAGGAAAGGATTAATTTTCTTCATATATAGAACACTACTTAGTTCGTTTCATGATAGACTCCCCCTTAATTTCAAAGACAGGTGGGAGGAAGATGTTTGTCTGCTTTTGGATGATCAGTGGGACTGTATTTAGAATTCAGTGCCCAGTCTATCCCTATCAGAGGCCCAGAGATTATCTCAGGAGTAGCTAATACACAGGAAATATAGAACGCCCGCATTCCTAAAAGAAATTGCGGTAAGGAGGGAGTCATGCTGACCCCACTGTAATTTATCTGATGCCCACCTTATGCATATGTTTTGGGAATGTTCTAGACTTGAACAATACTGGACAAATGTTTTGGATATATTAGCAAGGGTGTATGGAATAAGATTGATCCTAAGGTCTGTGTTGAGTATTACACCAGATACTACTGAAGAGGACCTGCTTGTGACTGGTATGGTTAAAGTTCTGTATATAGCACGGAAAACCATTGCCTCGCATTGGAAGCCGTTAGCTACCCCCTCCCCCCAATGTTGGAGGAGTTGATCAATTGAGTCAATAGTACTATATGGCTGGAGAAAGGAATATATATTAAAAGAAAGGCTGCCGGAAATTTGATAAAATCTGTAGCCCTTGGCTCAAAAGTCCGGGACTCCCTGCCCAAGTTTTACTATTAGAGAACCTGCTTCCTATGCTTCGTTAATTACCCTCATATTCCTAATTAGCCCCCTCTGTTTTCCTACTCTGCAACAAGGTTTCATGACTATGTTCATTGCTCATTACTCATACCACCTAGTATTAAGTACATGAAAGTTTAAGTTCCATGCTGTAAAAGTTTCTATTTTTTTTCTTCTCTTCTATTTATATATAGGTTGGACCATAAGGGGCCCACGGAAATATTAGTTCTAATGTGATATGGGGGGGGGGGGTCTTTCTGTGTTGTGTATAAGGTGTGTCTTAAATTTGTATGTAAAAAATGTTTAATAAAAATAATTGATTTAAAAAAGACCTATGACAGATCAGTTCTGACTGCAGCAATGTGAGCACAGCCCTGGGCTATAATACAATCTGGAATTCATGATTAGTGCCAGATAAATATTAAGAGGTATTTATAAAGTTCAGCAACAAAATAGGTGTGATCCAGCACCACCGCATATCACCTTGCAGTAACGCACATGTGCTCATGGAGGGCTGTAAATTACCATATCCTGAGTGGGGGTGCTCGTCCAGAGAAACAAAGTCCAAGTGCCGATGAACTGAAGAAAAGAATGAAGGACCGCACTCCATCCACTGTGCAGGAATAGGATTTATTTAAACGTGCAGGGTAAAAAGCCGGGGACGCACTGTGAGCTGGCTCCCAAGCATGACCCGTGGAAGCCTGATTAGGCGAAACGGCCGTCGTCCGTTGCTTGGGAGCCAGCTCACAGTGCGTCCCCGGATTTTTACCCCGCACGTTTAAATAAATCCTATTCCTGCACAGTGGATGGAGTGCGGTCCTTCATTCTTTTCTTCAATTTATAAAGTTCAGCTATTTCTGTAGATGATATATGTAAAAGTAACATTTTATTTAGAGAGCAAAAAGTGAAAATCTTTGATAAAATCTGTAAAATCTGCATGACAAATTCACAAGTTTCAAACAGCTTTAAATTTAATGGAAAAAACGAGTTTGAACCAGAACAGATGTTAAAATCTGCAATTCACCCAGACTTTAGTGCCTGTGACACGGCAAGGTTTAATTTTGCTGTGATGATTTCAATCAATACATTGGGACCGATTCATCCAAACCTTCTTCACACCGGTCTTGATGAGGAAACGTGCTGGAGTCGGACGCTTTTGATTCCGGAGCACTGGATAAGTGGAGTGTACCTCTGTGTGCTCCTCACTACAAATCCTACTCCAATCCCTGCTGGAGTAAGACATGTGGCACAGCGAACGCCGACACTCGACATGAATTTAATGAACAGTGTTTGCTATGCTCTTCCCAACCCACTTTGTCAGAGCTGGAAGAAATGGTGTGAGGATGCCAACATTTACATATTTTTAGCACAGCCTATAGTTGTTGAGCCAAAAATGATGCAGATTTTTAAAGCTTTTTAAGTCAGAATACGGTCATAAAAGCTTAGTTTTTTTTTACATAGTGATAAGAAAAACGAAGAACACCTTGTTTGAATTCTATGGTTTTACACATCAGAACATAACAAAAACATCTTGCTCATACATTCTTCAAATTAGGCAGCTACAACCTCAGATAAATGCACAACTTACACCTTATTTAACAAAAAAAAAAACAATAGCAGTGTGTGAGGGGAAAAAATACACCCTAGGAATCAATAGCTTGAAGAAACACATTCAGCACCAATAATTTGATTAAATCATACAGAAAATGATTACCATATTTTTCGGATTATAAAACTCAATTCCCCCCAAAAATTTTTGGGGGAAATGGGGGTATGTCTTATAATCTAGACATAGCTTACTGGGGGGCACGGTGGAGCGGAGTCGTGGCTGAATGAAGTCTGCAGCAGCGGCACGGCATGCTGCGGGCCTGAGGCTGGGAGGAGGGGGTGTTTCAGCAGCATGATATGGGCTCCATTGATCTTCGGTCAGTGGATGCGATGGACTTAAAAAGACAAAATGAAATACAATATGTCAATAATAAGACAAAAGGGAAGATCAGACGGCAAATTTCGTATTAATCAACTGGGAGAACTTCCCAGAACCCCTCCCCTCCCTAGGGCACGCACAGAAAAAATGTGTGACAACACATTACACAAGACTAACAGGAACTCTCTGCTTGACGCATAGACAGTAGTTGGGCATTAATAAAGAAAGTCAATGTAGGAAAGAAGCATTTGGTGAGAAATCTTTAAATAAGGACCCTATCCAGTCCATTTTGAAGAGGTAGGTCAACTTCGTACTAATCAAATTAAAGCTAGCGTCACTCTTGCGATTGCCTCATGTATCTCGCTCAAGTCTCGCGGTGCATCACCTGTCAGGGACTCACACTATAATCACAGGAGCATCTCAGCTGCATAGAGATGCATGCAACCGACCCGCTCCTGTGAGGGAGAGTGTGAGTCTGTGACGGGTGATGCACTGCGAGACTCGTGCGAGATACATATGAGGCAATCGCAAATGTGACACCAGCCTAAGAGTAGGAATTGCGTCCTGCGCCCAGAGGTGTAAGATACTTTTACGGGTGGCCGCTGCCCAGATGAATAAAGTGTGGCACTGTTGGGCAGGAAGCCTACCCAGCTGGTCTTGTGGGAGAATATTGAAGATGGCCCACTCATGGGAGTTGGAAATAGAAAGATCAAAGGTATTCGTAAGGTGTTGTGAGAGTACACGCCAGACCTCCTGTATTCTCGAGCAATCCCAGAGACAGTGGAAAATGTCAGCCAGAGAATGCATGCATTTAGGGCAAGGATGGTCACCAGAGGTAGACATCTTAGATTTAACTGCCGGGGAAATACAGTATATGCTCTATGAAAGCTCATGAGCGCCATGGTTTTGTAACTATCATATGGTAACATAGACATAATATGTAGCGTGGCCTCCAAAAGGTCCTATACCGAGCAGTCAGTTAACTGAGACACCCATTTCCCCGGGCCTGGCGAAGAGTGTGATCACTGGATAGAAGCCTTAAGAAGCTTATATATGAGACTCAAAGAGTAAATGGGGCTTTACACGCAACAACATCGCTAACGAGATGTCGTTGGGGTCACGGAATTCATGATGCACATCCGGCCTCGTTAGCGACGTCGTTGCGTTTGAATCGCACGAACGACCGTTAACGATCAAAATTACTCACCTAATCGTTAATCATTGACACGTTCTAATCCCAAATGTCATTGCTGTTGCAGGACGCAGGTTGTTCGTCGTTCCTGCAGCAGCACACAACGCTATGTGTGACACCGCAGGAACGAGGAACATCACCGTACCTGCGGCCGCCCGCAATGAGGAAGGAAGGAGATGGGCGGAATGTTCGGCCCGCTCATCTCCGCCCCTCCGCTTCTATTGGGCGGCCGCTTAGTGACGCCGCAGTGACGCCAAACGAACCGCTCCCTTAGAAAGGAGGCGGTTCGCCGGCCACAGCGACGTCGTTAGGCAGGTATGTGTAACGGGTCCTAGCGATGTTGTGCGCCATGGGCAGCGATTTGTCCGTGATACAAAACCGACGGGGGCGGGTGCTTTCACCAGCGACATCGCTAGCGATGTCGCTGCGTGTAAAGCAGCCTTAAGTCCCCATGTGGGCTCTAATGGAAATCCTATTTAAGGGGTGCTCTGGCACATACCGTAAAAAAAATAAAAAACATTTTTATTTATAACATCGTTATACTGACACACAAAGTGGATAAAAAGCAATTCAAAAGTCATATATAAAAGGAAATGGTAGAAATGAAAACACCAAATAATCCCACAAAAACAAGCCCTAATGCAGGGGTCTCAAACTCGGCTGGGTGTATGGGCCGCACAGAGGAAAAAAATGCCCACCTTGTCCCTATCCTATAGTCATGTGCCCACCTTGTCCCCATCCCATAGACATGTGACCACCTTGTCCCCATTCTACAGACATGTGCCCACCTTGTCCCCATCCTACAGACAAGTGCCCACCTTGTCCCTATTCTATAGACATGTGCCCACCTTGTCCCCATCCTATAGTCATGTGCCCACCTTGTCCCTATTCTATAGACATGTCCCCACCTTGTCCTTATTCTATAGACATGTGCCCACCTTGTCCCCATCCTATAGACATGTGCCCACCTTGTCCCCATCCTATAGACATGTGCCCACCTTGTCCCCATCCTATAGACATGTGCCCACCTTGTCTCCATCCTATAGACATGTGCCCACCTTGTCCCTATTCTATAGTAATGTGCCCACCTTGTCCCTATTCTATAGACATGTGCCCACCTTGTCCCCATCCTATAGACATGTGCCCACCTTGTCCCTATTCTATAGTAAGGTGCCCACCTTGTCCCTATCCTATAGTCATGTGCCCACCTTGTCCCCATCCTATAGACATGTGCCCACCTTGTCCCCATCCTACAGACATGTGCCCACCTTGTCCCCATCCTACAGACAAGTGCCCACCTTGTCCCTATTCTATAGACATGTGCCCACCTTGTCCCCATCCTATAGTCATGTGCCCACCTTGTCCCTATTCTATATACATGTCCCCACCTTGTCCTTATTCTATAGACATGTGCCCACATTGTCCCCATCCTATAGACATGTGCCCACCTTGTCCTTATTCTATAGACATGTGCCCACCTTGTCCCCATCCTATAGACATGTACCCACCTTGTCCCCATCCTATAGACATATGCCCACCTTGTCCCCATCCTATAGACATGTGCCCACCTTGTCCCCATCCTATAGACATGTGCCCACCTTGTCTCCATCCTATAGACATGTGCCCACCTTGTCCCCATCCTACAGACATGTGCCCACCTTGTCCCCATCCTACAGACAAGTGCCCACCTTGTCCCTATTCTATAGACATGTGCCCACCTTGTCCCCATCCTATAGTCATGTGCCCACCTTGTCCCTATTCTATATACATGTCCCCACCTTGTCCTTATTCTATAGACATGTGCCCACATTGTCCCCATCCTATAGACATGTGCCCACCTTGTCCTTATTCTATAGACATGTGCCCACCTTGTCCCCATCCTATAGACATGTGCCCACCTTGTCCCCATCCTATAGACATATGCCCACCTTGTCCCCATCCTATAGACATGTGCCCACCTTGTCCCCATCCTATAGACATGTGCCCACCTTGTCTCCATCCTATAGACATGTGCCCACCTTGTCCCTATTCTATAGTAATGTGCCCACCTTGTCCCTATTCTATAGTAATGTGCTCACCTTGTCCCCATCCTATAGACATGTGCCCACCTTGTCCCTATTCTATAGTAATGTGCCCACCTTGTCCCCATCCTATAGACATGTGCCCACCTTGTCCCTATTCTATAGTCATGTGCCCACTTTGTCCCTATTCTATAGACATGTGCCCACCTTGTCCCTATTCTATTGTAATGTGCCCACCTTGTCCCCATCCTATAGACATGTGCCCACCTTGTCCCTATTCTATAGTCATGTGCCCACTTTGTCCCCATCCTATAGACATGTGCCCACCTTGTCCCTATACTAAAGACATGTGCCCACCTTGTCCCCATCCTATAGACATGTGCCCACCTTGTCCCTATTCTATAGACATGTGCCCACCTTGTTCCTATTCTATAGACATGTGCCCACCTTGTACCCATCCTATAGACATGTGCCCACCTTGTCCCTATACTATAGACATGTGCCCACCTTGTCCCCATCCTATAGACATGTGCCCACCTTGTCCCTATTCTATAGACATGTGCCCACCTTGTTCCTATTCTATAGACATGTGCCCACCTTGTACCCATCCTATAGACATGTGCCCACCTTGTCCCCATCCTATAGACATGTGCCCACCTTGTCCCCATCCTATAGACATGTGCCCACCTTGTCCCTATTCTATAGACATGTGCCCACCTTGTCCCCATCCTATAGACATGTGCCCACCTTGTCCCCATCCTATAGACATGTGCCTACCTTGTCCCTATTCTATAGACATGTGCCCACCTTGTCCCCATCCTATAGACATGTGCCCACCTTGTCCCCATCCTATAGACATGTGCCCACCTTGTCCCTATTCTATAGTAAGGTGCCCACCTTGTCCCCATCCTATAGACATGTGCCCACCTTGTCCCTATTCTATAGACATGTGCCCACCTTGTCCCCATCCTATAGACATGTGCCCACCTTGTCCCCATCCTATAGACATGTGCCCACCTTGTCCCTATCCTATAGACATGTGCCCACCTTGTCCCCATCCTATAGACATGTGCCCACCTTGTCCCTATTCTATAGACATGTGCCCACCTTGTCCCCATCCTATAGACATGTGCCCACCTTGTCCCCATCCTATAGACATGTGCCCACCTTGTCCCTATTCTATAGTCATGTGCCCACTTTGTCCCCATCCTACAGACAAGTGCCCACCTTGTCCCTATTCTATAGACATGTGCCCACCTTGTCCCCATCCTATAGTCATGTGCCCACCTTGTCCCTATTCTATATACATGTCCCCACCTTGTCCTTATTCTATAGACATGTGCCCACATTGTCCCCATCCTATAGACATGTGCCCACCTTGACCTTATTCTATAGACATGTGCCCACCTTGTCCCCATCATATAGACATATGCCCACCTTGTCCCCATCCTATAGACATGTGCCCACCTTGTCCCCATCCTATAGACATGTGCCCACCTTGTCTCCATCCTATAGACATGTGCCCACCTTGTCCCTATTCTATAGTAATGTGCCCACCTTGTCCCTATTCTATAGTAATGTGCCCACCTTGTCCCCATCCTATAGACATGTGCCCACCTTGTCCCTATTCTATAGTAATGTGCCCACCTTGTCACTATTCTATAGTAATGTGCCCACCTTGTCCCCATCCTATAGACATGTGCCCACCTTGTCCCTATTCTATAGTCATGTGCCCACTTTGTCCCCATCCTATAGACATGTGCCCACCTTGTCCCTATACTATAGACATGTGCCCACCTTGTCCCCATCCTATAGACATGTGCCCACCTTGTCCCTATTCTATAGACATGTGCCCACCTTGTTCCTATTCTATAGACATGTGCCCACCTTGTACCCATCCTATAGACATGTGCCCACCTTGTCCCCATCCTATAGACATGTGCCCACCTTGTCCCTATTCTATAGACATGTGCCCACCTTGTCCCCATCCTATAGACATGTGCCCACCTTGTCCCCATCCTATAGACATGTGCCCACCTTGTCCCTATTCTATAGTAAGGTGCCCACCTTGTCCCCATCCTATAGACATGTGCCCACCTTGTCCCTATTCTATAGACATGTGCCCACCTTGTCCCCATCCTATAGACATGTGCCCACCTTGTCCCCATCCTATAGACATGTTCCCACCTTGTCCCTATCCTATAGACATGTGCCCACCTTGTCCCCATCCTATAGACATGTGCCCACCTTGTCCCTATTCTATAGACATGTGCCCACCTTGTCCCCATCCTATAGACATGTGCCCACCTTGTCCCCATCCTATAGACATGTGCCCACATTGTCCCTATTCTATAGTAAGGTGCCCACCTTGTCCCCATCCTATAGACATGTGCCCACCTTGTCCTATAGACATGTGCCCACCTTGTCCCCATCCTATAGACATGTGCCCACCTTGTTCCTATTCTATAGTAATGTGCCCACCTTGTCCCTATTCTATAGTAAGGTGCCCACCTTGTCCCCATCCTATAGACATGTGCCCACCTTGTCCCTATTCTATAGACATGTGCCCAACTTGTCCCCATCCTATAGACATGTGCCCACCTTGTCCCTATTCTATAGTAAGGTGCCCACCTTGTCCCCATCCTATAGACATGTGCCCACCTTGTCCCTATTCTATAGACATGTGCCCACCTTGTCCTCATCCTATAGACATGTGCCCACCTTGTCCCCATCCTATAGACATGTGCCCACCTTGTCCCTATCCTATAGACATGTGCCCACCTTGTCCCCATCCTATAGACATGTGCCCACCTTGTCCCTATTCTATAGACATGTGCCCACCTTGTCCCCATCCTATAGACATGTGCCCACCTTGTCCCCATCCTATAGACATGTGCCCACCTTGTCCCTATTCTATAGTAAGGTGCCCACCTTGTCCCCATCCTATAGACATGTGCCCACCTTGTCCTATAGACATGTGCCCACCTTGTCCCCATCCTATAGACATGTGCCCACCTTGTTCCTATTCTATAGTAATGTGCCCACCTTGTCCCTATTCTATAGTAAGGTGCCCACCTTGTCCCCATCCTATAGACATGTGCCCACCTTGTCCCTATTCTATAGACATGTGCCCAACTTGTCCCCATCCTATAGACATGTGCCCACCTTGTCCCTATTCTATAGTAATGTTCCCATCCTGTAGCAATGGGAGGGGGGGGCAGTGGCGGCGGGTGAAAGGGGGCGCTATAATTTACCGATCGCTCTTGGCTTCCTTCCACCCACAGACGCCGGAGTGAAGGTGAGGGGGCGGTCTCCGGCCCCAGATCCACAGTGATTGGACAGATCTGTCACAAGGCCGGTCTCTCCAATCAGAGCTGGGGGCGGATGAAACAGAGGTCACCCAGCTCCAGCCAATGATCAGGGCTACAGCTGCACTGATCAGGGCTGGATTTCAATGTTACAGCCATTTTCAATGGCTGTAACATTACAGTGGCTGTGATTGGCTGATGAACGCCGCACAGCCAATCACAGCCTCCGTAGGTCCGGGGAGGAGACACCACCCCTCCTGAGATCCCCTCCTCCCCAAATCTAAGGTATTTGCTATTGGCAATGCAAACGGCGATTGCAGCCACCGGGGCTGCGATTTCGCCATGACGTACTGGGTATGTCATGGGTCCTTAAGTATCAGGGAGCCATAACATACCCAATACGTCATAGGTCGCTAAGGGGTTAATGTGCCGTCCTTCACATACACAAAAAATAAAAAACACCATTCTTCTCACCTGTCCCGCGTTCCCTCGGCTCCTCGTCTCTGCTTCTTGCTGTCTGCAGTCCGTGCCCCGGTGACTATCACGGCCGGTGCAGGGGCCGCAGCCACTGGCAGCGATTTATGTCAGATGAATGTTTTGCCGCCGCTGCGCGCGCACAGTGCTTGCCTCTGAGAGCGCAGCGCCGGCAAAACATTCATCTAACAAAGTGCAGACAGTGGTTGCGGCCCCTGCATCGGCCACGAGAGTGAACAGGGGCACAGGCCTGGGGGTGCAGGAAGCAGCCTGACGGGCCGCATGTTTGAGACCCCTGCCCTAATGTTTCTCATTTGGAAAAAAATGGCGAAGCAAAAACAAATTAAGTTTTGTAAAATATTGATTTTAGTGTTTAGAAATATCAAAGCACAAAAACCTGTACTGACCCGAAGAATATATAGATCCTATCACTTTTAACGCACGGTGAACTGCACACAAAAAATATTAAAAAAAAATAGTTGAACTGCTGGTTTTTATTCATTCTTCATCTGAAAAATCTGAATAAAAATTTATCAAAAATGTTATGGTACCAAAAAAATCTTCAACTCATCGCGCAAACAAAAAGCCCTTATACAGCCCTCTTTGTCAAAAAATGAAATATTGCTATGGAAAAACTATTTATTATGAAAAAGCATTTTTACTATGTGATAGAAGCAGAACATGAAAAAAAAAAAATATAAATCTGGTATCACAGTAATTGCGCCTACCGGAAGAATAAAGCCGTCTAATCACTAATACTGCACGGTGAACTGTGCAAAAACAAAAACCTATTCCTGTACTGCTGTCTATTTCTTCATACTACCTACCAAATATTGGAATAAGGCTTGGCTGACACTTATCCTGCGCTCTCCACTGAGCACTTACATTGGGATTTCCATGTAAATCCTAAACACTGTGATTCAGACAAAACCCCTGTTGGAACCACTCACTATAATGAGGCAGATGGAAAACACTTTTAACTCCATCTGTTCTCTGTTTCGGCAATGTCCCATCATTTTAGGAGTCTTTTTAGCACATATATGTGGCTGACCCCAGTTCTATGCACTCCTAAAAAAATGGACACTAGCGAAGCAGACGCCAAACGAAGTCCAAAGTGTCTCCATCTGCCTCATTATAATGAGTGGTTCTGTTGGGGGTTTAATCTGATTCACATTTTTAGAGGATTTACAAGGAAACCCCGACAAAAGCACAGAATACAAGAATGTGATTCCAGCCTTATATTGAAAGCAATCAAAATATGTTCTGTACCCCAAAATATTACCAATAAAACCCCTAATTTATCCAGTACAAACCCAGCCTCCACTCAGGTCCGTCATCTGTCATTTTAGATATTCGGGGCTCCAATTTACTGTTAGACCAAACACTAGAGAAAAGCAATATGGCTCTCACGCCCCAAATAAAATCCAGTGAAATCTGTGCATCCAAATGCCCCCTCCTTCTGAGCCCCACAGTGCTAACCCGGAGTAAGCGGCCATCTGTGTGGCATTATTGTAGTTGGGAGAGCACACTTAAAGGGAACCTGTCAGGTGCAATGTGCACCCAGAAGCACGAACAGTTCTGAGTGCATATTGCTAATCCCTCCCTAAACGTCCCTGTATACACTATTTCTAAAGATCCTTTATAATATGCAAATGAGTGTAGGGACTAGTTGCAAGAGTGTTATTTCCGCCGACTAGTCCACCCTCTTAGCATGTTAGCACATCTCTGTGGGTGTGCTAATATGCTATTCAATGCCCAGCGTCATTGGCATGGATGTGTGGCGTGGATGCTTCAATAGTCACTGTAATGAGGAGGGGTGTGGTGTAATGACATCAACACCCTATATAAGGTGTGCTTAGTTATTAGGCAACTTCATTTCCTTTGGCAAAATGGGTCAGAAGAGAGATTTGACGGGCTCTGAAAAGTCCAAAATTGTGAGATGTCTTGCAGAGGGAAGCAGCAGTCTTGAAACTGCCAAACTTTTGAAGCATGATCACCGAACAATGAAGCGTTTCAGGGCAAATAGCCAACAGGGTCGCAAGAAGCGTGTTTGGCAAAAAAGGCGCAAAATAACTGCCCATGAATTGAGGAAAATCAAGTGTGAAGCTGCCAAGATGCCATTTGCCACCAGTTTGGCCATATTTCAGAGCTGCAACGTTACTGGAGTATCAAAAAGCACAAGGTATGCCATACTCAGGGACATGGCCAAGGTAAGGAAGCCTCAAAAACGACCACCTTTGAACAAGAAACATAACATAAAACGTCAAGACTGGGCCAATAAATATCTTAAGACTGATTTTTCAAAGGTTTTATGGACTGATGAAATGAGAGTGACTCTAGATGGGCCAGATGGATGGGCCAGAGGCTGGATCAGTAAAGAGCAGAGAGCTACACTCCGACTCAGATGCCAGCAAGGTGGAGGTGGGGTACTGGTATGGGCTGGTATCATCAAAGATGAACTTGTGGGATCTTTTCGGGTTTAGGATGGAGTGAAGCTCAACTCCCAGACCTACTGCCAGTTTCTGGAAGACAACTTCTTCAAGCAGTGGTACAGGTAGAAGTCGGTATCGTTCAAGAACATGATTTTCATACAGGACAATGCTCCATCACATGCATCCAACTACTCCACAGCATGGATGGCCAGTAAAGGTCTAAAAGATGAAAAAATAATGACATGGCCCCCTTGTTTACCTGATCTGAACCCCATAGAGAACCTGTGGTCCCTCATAAAATGTGAGATCTATAGGGAGGGAAAACAGTACACCTCTTGGAACAGTGTCTGGGAGGCTGTGGTGGCTGCTACAAGCAATGTTGATCGTAAACAGATCAAACAACTGACAGAATCTAAGGATGGTAGGCTGTTGAGTGTCATCATAAAGAAAGGTGGCTATATTGGTCACTCATTTTTTTGACTTTTGTTTTTGCATGTCAGAAATGTTTATTTCTAAATTTTGTGCAGTTATATTGGTTTACCTGGTGAAAATAAACAAGTGAGATGGGAATATATTTGTTTTTTATTACGTTGCCTAATAACTCTGCACAGTAATAGTTACCTGCAAAAACAGATATCCTCCTAAGATAGCCAAATCTAAAAAAAAAACCACTCCAAATTCCAAAAATATTAAGCTTTGATGTTTATGAGTCTTTTGGTTGATTGAGGACATAGTTGTTGATCAATAATAAAAAAATCCTTTAAAATACAACTTGCCTAATAATTCTGCACACGGTGTAGGGCTGTTAGCTTTCTGTATCCTGCCATGTGCCCAAACATTACTTTTGACCATGTGTAGGGTATCACTGTGTTTAAGAGAAATTGCGTAACAAATTATGGAGTCATTTTTCCCCTATTATCTATTGTCAAAATGACAAATTTTGAGCTAAAATAATATTGTATTGAAAAAAAACTTAACCATCATTGTCACATTCACATTTTAAAAAATTATGTGCAGCATCTATGGGTTCAAAACGGTCAACACATTCCTATATAAATTCCATGATGGGTATAGTTTCCAAACTGTGGTCACTTGTGGGGGGTTTCTGATGTTTTGGTACCTTAGGGGTCCAGCAAATGTCACATGGTGCTCGCAATCTATTTCAGCCAAATTTGCTTTACAAAATTCAAATATTGCTCCTTCTGTTCCTACCCCTCTCCTTTGTCCAAACAGAACTTTTTTACTTCATGTGTGGTTATCGCAGTGGCATAAGAAGGTAGGTAAAAAATTGTTGGATTCACTTTTTGGTGGTACCTCTTGTAAAAGTGAGAAATTCAGTGCTGAAGCAACATTTTTGTGAAATAAAAATCAATGATGACCTAATTTTATTTCAAAATAGCGTTTTCAAAAAGGCAAAATTGCAGTTGTATGGTGCGCTGCTGCTCAAAATATACTGACAAAAAAACAATAGGTGAATAAATTTTTTACTAAAACGTTACAAAAATACAGATACTACACGTTTCTGGAATGGTTCGTCACTCTTCATTAGGTATCTAACTTTCAAAATACTCATTGATCCCCTGAAGAACATCCTTCATGAGTCTAGTTTCCAAAATGGGGTCACTTGTCTGATATCTCAGCCAAATTTGTGTTTAAAAATTCAAATAGTGCTCCTTCCCTTCGGAGCCTGTCCATTAGTCCGAAAAAATGTTTCCATCCACATGTGGGATATCAGCAAACTCAGAAGAAACTGGGTAATAAATTTTAAGGTCCATTTTGTCGTGCTATTTCTTGTAAAAGGGATTAAATTGGGGCTAAATTTAGGTAAAATGTAATTTGTTTTTATTCCACTTTGCATCCATTCCGGTGGAGCATCTGAAGGGTCAATAAATGTATTGAATGTGGTTTTGAGCACTTGAAAGGGCAGTTTTAGGAATGGTGTCACGTTTGGGTATTTTCTGTCACCTAGGCCTCTTAAAGTCACTTCAAATGGGATGTGATCATTAAAAATAATACTTTTGTAAATTTTGTTGGAGAAATGAGAAATTGCTGATGAACTTTGAACTCTCCTAATCTTCTGACAAAAAATAATGTTCGAAAAATTGTGCTGATGTAAAATAGACATGTTTGAAATGTTCTTATTTTGTGTGACATAACTCTCTTGTTTACGGGCATAAAAATTCAGTTTGAAAATTGTAAAATTTTAAACATTTTAGCCAAATTTCCAATTTTATTTCACAAATAAACGTAAAAAACCTTGTTCTAAGTTCACCACAAACATGAAGCACAATATGTCATGAAAAAAACAATCACAGCATCCCTGGGATCCATTAAAGCGTTCCAACCCAGCGTTATTACATCTGTAAGTGACAGCGGTCAGATTTCTACAATTTGGCCTGGGCATTAAGGTCAAAATTGGCTTCGTCATTAAGAGGCCTTTAGCAGAAGGCTGCCACCAAATGCTGCACAAGAACCTGATCAGTTACACAATTTCCCAAATTATACTATGTTTACACATCTTCTATTTCTAATGACGTGGTATTAATGTGCCAATATAGCTTCCATATACTGGTGTCATACTTCATTTCTCCAAGGCAGCCAAACAATTTTGAGCTACCAGCTACAATTGCCATATGCAGTAACTAGAAAACAGTGGTCCCTACTTATTTTTTGAGCAATTAATTCAGTTAGTGTAGCGTGGAAGCCAGATTGTAAAGAGTCAGGAAGAGAGTTATCGTAAAGAATGCAGAAGTTTAAAGATGAAGGGGAGATTAGAGTCTGGTCTGTAATTAGCAGAGTTGTCCTGGTCAAAGGATGTTTTGATTTTGTTTTTCTAAAAAGGGGTTATGACAGGGTATTTAAAGGAGGTGAGAAACATAATGGAAAAAAGTTTTAAAATTTAAGTAAGATGTGTACTGACAGCCAGAGAAAGGACCTGAAGGAATAGGGTCACTATTGCAAATAGTAGGGTGAGAAGAAATTAGGAACTTGGTAACTTCTTCTGTGTCTGGTTAAAAGGCAAAAAGTGAACTTATGAAGTTCAGGAGGAATGGCAGCTGTGCTATTATTTATTATGCACTAGTTATATAGCGTCATCTTATTCCACAGCTCTTTACATACACTATCATCACTGTCCCCATTGGGGCTCATAATCTAAAGTCCCTATCAGTATATCTTTGGTGTGTGGGAGGAAACCGACACAAACACGGGGAGAACATACACACTCCTTTTAGATGTTGTCCTTGGTGGGATTTGAACCCAAGTCCCCAGCGCTGCAATGCAACATTGTTAAGGGGGTGTTACACGCAGCAATATCGCTAGCGATATCGCTGGTGAAAGCACCCGCCTCCGTCGTTTGTGCGTCACGGGCAAATCGCTGCCCGTGGCACACAAAATCGTTTGGAGCCGTCACACGGACTTACCTGCCTAGCGACGTCGCTGTGTCCGGCGAACCGCCTCCTTTCTAAGGGGGCGGTTCGTTCGGCGTCACAGCGGCATCACTAAGTGGCCGCCAAATAGAAGCGGAGGGGCAGAAGTGAGTGGGACGTAACATCCCGCCCACCCACCTCCTTCTTTCCTCATTGTCGGCGGCCACAAGTAAGGTGAAGTTCGTCGTTCCTGAGGTGTCACATGTAGCGATGTGTGCTGCCTCGAGAACGACAAACAACCTGTGAGATCAACAATCAATGATTTTTTGAAAAGGAACATGTCAACGATGGACGATTTGGTGAGTATTTTCCATCGTTAACGGTCGTTCCTTGCTGTCACACGCAACGACGTCGCTAACGATGCCGGATGTGCGTGACGGAATCCGTGACCCGGCGATATGTCGTTAGATACATCTTTGCGTGTAACGGGGCCTTTAATCGCTGAGCCAATGTGCTACCCTCCTCGATGAGGAGATTGGGAGAAAATATCCTGTGAATTTATTTATTTTTATATAACAGGCCTGTTCATCAGTGCTGAGGTTGGTGATGGGGGCTGGCACTTTAAGACTAAGGAAGAAGTTAAAAGTGTAAGTAAAAAGATTTTGTATTTTTGTTGTTATAATTATTATTATTATTATTACTATTAATGGATAGTAATGTGAAGTATGGCAACAGAGGCTTCTTTGGCAATAAGAAGGGCTGAGTTATGCTGAAAACATTAACTTATATTGAGTGAAATCTTCTGGCAATTGAGATTTTCTCCAGAAATTTGGCAAACATTGCGCAATGGTTAAGAAACCATGTTTGCAGTGAGCACCATGGTTGTCATCATCTGTTCTGGACTTTTTCATGTAGCAGGTGCCACCTCATCAAGGGCATTCTCCAATGAGTTTATGGGTATTGATGGCATATAGATTTCTGCATGTGCTATATGTGAGGGTGTCCTGAGTTAGGTGACAAATAATGAAGGGAGTATGTCAGCACAGAATGACTGTGCAAACCAAGTACAGGCGTTCCATGCATTATGGTGTTGCCAATCATTTAAGAGCACCTTCCCATCTGCTTGTTTTATCTCTATCATCACACATCCCCCTATTCTTTTATTGACAGCTGCTCATAGGCACTGTAGCTGTCACAGTGTGAGTGGAGAGCATGGGACAGGGGCTCCAAGACTGGCCCTAAGGCTGGGGGACCTTAGATATTCTTAATCCCAGAGTTACCTCAGATGGTGAAGATGTCTGGGCTGCCTTTCTTGCCCTGCTCCTGACCAGCTCTGATATTATAGCCCCTCCCCCCAACCCCTGGGGAGGGCCAGGGCAGGAGTGATAAAGCCAACTGAAATAGACAAACAGGGGAAACCAAATCTCTGTGTCACAGCACACACACAGAGGTATAAGACAAAAGAGTTTAGGAAGAAAAGACGAGCAGGGACGAAACAACAAGACAACGGGATAACGCCATAATAACTCTATGCACAAAGTAATACAATCACCAGCAGGAATGGGATACAACAGCACACGGACCGGTTTAGCAAAAGCTATAGACGGCATGGGAACACAGGCTCCATCATCTAAAAAAGGTGGGGAGTGATTATGATAGGTCTCCCACATCCTGTAATCCAAGAATTAACCAGCAGGCTAGCAGAGATTAACTCCTACAAGCCCGATCACTAATGAGAACACAGCTGGTTGATGCCTGAGCATGTCTGTGTAACTCAGAAGTAGCAAAGCAGGCATAGTGGAGAGTGTCAGATGCTTCCATAATACTAGCCAAGTTTAGAACCAAACACCGTGTGACAGTAGCTTGGAAGAAAGCTAGTATTGCAGTGCCGCCCACAACCCAATTACAGTAAGGGGTTAAACTTCCTACATTAAACAAACATAGGCATATTTTGTTACATGATCCCTATTTAAAAACGGTGTTCCCCCTAATATAGTGATTACATTTAAGAGAGCCTCCTATTGTAGCCAGTAGTCATCCATGATCTGAATTACCCCTTCCTCACCTCCAAAATCAAGAAAAAGAGTAGGTTTAAGTATGGATCAGGAAACTATCTCTGCTGTAATAGTACAGCTTTCAGTCACACACACAACCTAAGGAACTTTTGAAATCAGTGATTAATTTAACTGGCACATCGAATTTTGTCATTTATCATATTAGTTGGCAAAATGTAAAATACAATAAGTAGGTCGTACAACCCAGGAGTTGCACAACCACTTAAACGCCCTTAGCTCAAATTGCAAAAAAAGTTATAAACTCATTGTATATCCAAGCACTTTGCTTTGAAAAATACACAACCAATTTTTTTTCCTGCTATCCTATTCAACAAATTGATCCAATCCCTATGGAATGCCCTAACAGATTCAAGATGCTCTGCAGATGGGTGGTATTTTGGATTTGCAAACTCAACATACTAACTCCATTAGGTTTGAATGAGATTATTGAGATAAATATGACAACCCCTCCTCCCCCATATACTTTATATCTATATCATAATGCACTAGGCGGGGCATTATAGGCATGGCAATGACACAAACGATAACTGTCCACATAAAGGTAACGTGAGGCTTTTCATTTAGGCCTGTGACACACATCCGTGCTGCCGGTACGTGTTTGTCATTTTTTACACGTACCGGCGGCACGGAGACACGTTAAGCAATGCTACCCTATTGTAGCAGGCACACACACGTAAAACCACACGGAACGTGTGTCCGTGTGCGTTTGTACGTGTGTGCGTTTTTCAAAGCGCTGACATGTCAGTGTTTTCTCCCGCAGCACGGGTGTCACACGGCCCGCACCCGTACCACACGGGTGTAGTGTGGATGCGGTCCCGTGTGACACGCGCCGGAGAAAACACACGTGTCAGTGAAAAAAAAAAACATTTACTCACCTTCTCCTGCCCTCCTGTCTCTGCCGCTGCTGCCTCTTGCTGCCGACCGCCGCTCATTATTCTCATTGAATATTCACTTCACTGCCTGGCAGCAGCAGGGAGATGGGAGGGCTGTAGACCGAGGATCAGCACCACGGACAGCAGCGCGGACAGCAGGAAGGACCAGGTGAGTATGTTAATTACCGGTTCTACGTGTGCTATCGCGGATAGCACACGTAGAACACACGTGGCCCGCACGTACCAGAGACACGTACTTACTTGCACGCAACACGCAGGGGAAATACGTGTCTCTCGGCATGTGCGTGATTTTCATGTGAATGTGGCAGAGGCCTTAAACAAAGTGTAGCAAGTCGCATGACCCTCAGCTGACACTAGCAGCAGAGGGTCATTAGCATATCACTTCTGATGCTCTCGCATCGGAAGCAATACGCAAGTTGAGCCGTACCCTTATACATAACAACCCTGACTCACGCTACCAGGGACGTTTGTGGGGCTTGACTCTCCAGTAACTTCTGTTTAGTGTTGACTACCGGGTATATCCTTCTCAGAAACACACTATATTACTCCGGAAGCTATCAGCCTCCCTGAAGGTTTTCTTCAGCCTCTTATGTGCTTGTAATGAGGCATCTGGAGCAGGAGTGGGAGTCCCACTGCCAAATCCTACACACTCCAGTAAAAGCCGAACTGGAACGACCATTAAATAAATAGCTCGCAATTAAGCTGCTGAACTAACCAGCACCAGCCGGCTTTTAATATCTCACCCAGCTTAACGTTCTGGGTGAGATATACAAGTCACATATGCATGTTTTTCTCACTATATGACATAAAATTAGAATAAACTTTTGCTGTTTTAGGTCAATTAGGATTACCAAAATTATTTATATTTGCCAAATGCCAGAATAATGAAAGGAAATATTTTAAGGCATTTTTATTACTTTCTGCAAAGTCAAAAGTTTACATGCACTAAAAGTACTGTTCATTTTAAAAATTATGGTACAGCCCATGTGATGATGACGTCTTTGGAAGCTTCTGATAGATTTTCTTTTTGCAACATCTGAGTTAATGAAAGACACACCTGTGGATGTATTTTAATGCACAACTGAAACACACTGCTTCTTTGTGTAGCATCATGGGAAAGTCAAAAGAAATCAGCCAAGATCTAAAGGAAGAGAATTGTGGACTTGCACAAGTCTAGCTCATCCTTTGGTGCAATTTCCAGATACCTGAAGGTGCCTCGTTCAACTGTACAAACAATTATATTTAAGAACAAACAAGATGGGAATGTCCAGCCATCATACCACTCAAGAAGGAGATGGGTTCTGTGTACCAGAGATGAACGTGCTTTGATTAGACATGTACATATCAACCCAAGAACAAAAGCAAAAGAACTGGTGAAGATGCTGGCGGAAGCTGGTAAGATTGTGGCATTATTCACAGTAAAACGTGTACTGTATCAACATGGACTGAAAGGCCACTCTGCCAGTACTATTACTCCAAAAGAAACATAAAAAAGATAGATTATTGTTTGCAAATGCACACAAGAACAAAGACCTTAATTTTTGGAGATATGTCCTATGGTCTGATGAAACTAAAATTGTATTGTTTGGCCATAATGACCATTGTTACATTAAAAGGAAAATGGGAGAAGCTTTGAAGCCTAAAAGCACCATCCCAACTGTGAAACACAGGGGTGACAGCATCATGTTGTGAGTTTGTTTTGCTGCAGGAGGGACTGGTGCACTTCACAAAACACAAGTATGTTTGAAGTCATGATCCTGCTGGAAGACTCATGACCTAGGATGCAAACGCAGCTTTCTGACACTAAGCACTACATTGCAACTCAAAATCCTTTGGTAATCTTTAGATTTCAAGATGCCTTGCAGTCAAGGCACTCAGTGCCAGAGGCAGCAAAACCATCACAAAACATCTTTGAACCTTCACCTGACTGTAGCTTTGTTCTTTTCTTGTAGGCTTCATTCCATTTTCAGTAAATAGTAGAATCATGTACTTTACCAAAAAGGTCTACCTTTGTCTTATCTGTTCACAAGATGCTTTTCCAGAAGGATTTTGGTGTACTTAGAGTATATACTGTACATTTTGGCAAACTGCAGTCTAGCTTTTCTATGTCTCTGTCAGCAGTGGGTCCCTCCTGGGTCTCCTGCAATAGCATTTCATTTCATTCAAATGTCGATGGATAGTTTGCGTGAACATTGATGCACTCTGAGCCTGCAGGACAGCTTGAATTTCTTTGAACTTGATTGTGGCTGCTTATCCACTATCCGGACTATTCAGCATTGCAACCTTACATCAATTTTTCTCTGCCGTCCACATCCAGGTTGATTAGCTACAGTACCATGGTTTGTAAAGTACTTTATTATGATGCGCACTGTGGACAAATGAACATCAAGATCTCTGGAGATGGGCTTGTAACCTTCAGATTATTGATATTTTTCAATTACAGTATTTTGGTTCTCAAGTCTTTAAATAATTCTCTTCTCTTCCAGTTCTCCATGCTTAGTGTGGCACACATAGACACACAATGCAAAGATTTAGTCAACATCTCCCTTTGTTTATCTGGATTAAGGTGTGATTTTTATATTGCCCACACCTTTTACCTGCTACGGGTAAGTTTAAACAAGCATCACATGCTTGAAACAGTTGTTTACTCACAATTTTGCAAAGGTGCCAATAATTTTGCCCAGCTTATTTTTTGAATTTTGTGTGAAATTATGTCCAATCTACCTTTTTTCTCTGTTTTGTTTTGTGTTAAGCCAGGATTGAAAATATTTCACAAATGATTCTTTCTAACAATCTTTATCCAATGTCAATTAAACACAACTATGGTATTTGGTCAAGCCAATTTATGAAAATTGTATGAGTCTTATATACAGTCATATGAAAAAGTTTGGGCACCCCTATTAATCTTAACCTTTTTTCTTTATAACAATTTGGGTTTTTGCAACAGCTATTTCAGTTTCATATATCTAATAACTGATGGACTGAGTAATATTTCCGGATTGAAATGAGGTTTATTGTACTAACATAAAATGTGCAATCTGCATTTAAACAAAATTTAAGTGGTGCAAAAGTATGGGCACCTCAACATAAAAGTGACATTAATATTTTGTAGATCCTCCTTTTGCAAAAATCACAGCCGCTAGTCGCTTCCTGTAGCTTTTACTGAGTTCCTGGATCCTGGATGAAGGTATTTTTGACCATTCCTGTTTACAAAACAATTCCAGTTCAGTTAAGTTTGATGGTAGCCGAGCATGGACAGCACACTTCAAATCATCCCACAGATTTTCAATGATATTCAGGTCTGGGGATTGGGATGGCCATTCCAGAACATTGTAATTGTTCCTCTGCATGAATGCCTGAGTAGATTTGGAGCGGTGTTTTGGATCATTGTCTTGCTGAAATATCCATCCCCTGCGTAACTTCAACTTCGTCACTGAATCTTGCACATTATTGTTAAGAATCTGCTGATACTGAGTTGAATCCATGAGACCCTCAACTTTAACAAGATTCCCGGTGCCGGCATTGGCCACACAGCCCCAAAGCATGATGGAACCTCCAACAAATTTTACTGTGGGTAGCAAGTGCTTTACTTGGAATGCCGTGTTTTTTTGCCTCCATGCATAATGCCTTTTTGTATGACCAAACAACTCAATCTTTGTTTCATCAGTCCACAGGACCTTCTTCCAAAATGTAACTGGCTTGTCCAAATGTGCTTTTGCACACCTCAGGCGACTCGGTTTGTGACGTGCTTGCAGAAACGGCTTCTTTCGCATCACTCTCCCATACAGCTTCTCCTTGTGCAACATGCGCTGTATTGTTGACCGATGCACATTGACACCATCTGCAGCAAGATGAAGCTGCAGGTCTTTGGAGGAGGTCTGTGGATTGTTCTTGACTGTTCTCACCATTCTTCTTCTCTGCCTTTCTGATATTTTTCTTGGCCTGCCACTTCTGGGCTTAACAAGAACTGTACCTGTGTTCTTCTATTTCCTTACTATGTTCCTCACAGTGGAAACTGACAGTTTAAATCTCTGACAATTTTTTGTATCCTTCCCCTGAGCAACTATGTTGAATAATCTTTGTTTTCAGATCATTTGAGAGTTGTTTTGAGGAGCCCATGATGTCACTCTTCATAGGAGATTCAAATAGGAGAACAACTTGCAAGTGGCCACCTTAAATACCTTTCCTCATGATTGGATACACCTGCCTATGAAGTTCAAAGCTCAATGAGGTTACAAAACCAATTTAGTGCTTTAGTAAGTCAGTAAAAAGTAGTTAGGAGTGTTCAAAACAAGAAATTGATAAGGGTGCCCATACTTTTGTACCGGTCAAATTTTGTTTAAATGCAGATTGCACATTTTCTGTTAGTACAATAAACCTCATTTCAATCCAGAAATATTACTCAGTCCATCAGTTATTAGATATATGAAACTGAAATAGCTGTTGCAAAAACCCAAATTGTTATAAAGAAAAAAGGTTAAGATTAATAGGGGTGCCCAAACTTTTTCATATGACTGTAGTTTTGGTGTTTTTTTAAATAAATCAACAAAGTTTTAATTAGAGTTGAGCGAGTACTTAAAGGAGTTGTCCGACATAAACACCAACTTTTTTTTAAGCTAATCTGTGCTGTATTGTCATCTAAAACATTCCTATATTATTTTTTTATTATTATTATTTTTTTTGTTTTCAAACTTTTGTTCCTCTTGAATTATCACTTTATTCTCTGAAGCCACTTTATTTACCTGCAGCTCAAGCAAACTTGACTTTTTTCTTTCTTTGGTTGCCAAACCTCACAATCAGAGATGACATCGCCCGGCCTCACTGTCCAGCCCTGCTCTCTGCACACTTATTGGCTGTCAGTATTCTGCTCAGCACTGACCTCTAGCATTGTAAAAACAGAGCACTGATACTACCTCTCTCATCTGTGACAGCACAATCACCTCACATCACATCCACCACACATATAATATAGTAATGTGCCCATCCTTGTCTCCATAATATAGTAATGTGCCCCATCCTTGTGCCAATCCTGTAGTATTGCGCCCATCCTGCTCATCCTATTGTAATGTCCCCTTTTATGGTCCTCTTCTTATAGTAATGTCCCCTTTCCTGGTTCTCATCCTGTAGTAATGTCCCCTTTCCTGGTCTTCTTCTTTTAGTAATGTCCCCTTTACTGGTCCTCTTTTTGTAGTATTGTCCTCTTTCCTGGTCCTTGTCTTATAGAAATGTCCCATTTTCTGGTCCTCTTCTTATAGTAATGTCCCCTTTCCTGGTCCTCATCTTGTAGTAATGCTCCATCCTGTAGAATTGTCCCCTATTGTGTCATTCTTCACACACGCAAAAAAAAAAAACAAAGACAAATTCTTCTCACCTGCCCTCGTTCCCTCAGTGGCCTGTTTCCTGCTTCTTGAACTCTGCCGATGCAGGGGCCGCCGCTGACAGCGCTTTATATCAGAGGACAGATTCCTGGTCGCTGTGCAGGGATGAGCTCCTTATACAGCTTCTCCAGTGATCTGATGCTGAACTCTGATTGGCCGACAGCTGATCACTGCAGTAGCTGTATACAGAGCTTGTCCCTGCGCAACACCCGGAAATCTGTCCTCTATGAAGCTATCATTGGCGGCCCCTGCACAGGCAGTGATCAGCAAGGGGGCCAGAGGACTGCGCGCCGCAAGTAGCACCAGAGGCCGCCGCTGACAGGACTTTATTTCAGAGGGCAGATTTCCCAGCACTGCACATGGACGAGTTCTCTATACAGCTTCTCCAGTGATCAGCTGCTGACCTCTGATTAGCCGGCGGCTGATCATTGCAGTAGCTGTATACGGAGGTCACATCTGCGCAGTGCCTGGGAATCTGTCCTCTGATATAAAGTGCTGACTGCATGGTCCCTGCACCAGCAGCGTTCAGCAAGGGGTCTGTGGGCCTGCGAGCAGCAAGCAGCATCAGGGGCCGCATGCGGCCTACGGGCAGAGTCTTTGAGGCCACTGCACTACGGGATATGTGGGAAGGTGTGGAAAAGGGGGGATGTTGACTCCATGCACTGTACCCGCCCAGCAGGGCAGCAACCTGAAGTCGGCTGTGTTGCTCGTCAACAAGGTCCTGCCCCTGTTGACGTGACATCACAGAAAGCAGCAAAATCACGGCAGGAGCAGTCACATGACTGCTGTGAGCCTGGGGAGAAGGGCTGACAGCAGAGCAGGTAGGTAGTTGCTATCTACTTACCTGGCCCTATGTAGCCCAATAGTAAAATGACAGAAAAAAGGCAAAATAAGCCGGATAACCCCTTTAACTATTTGTACTCACTATACTCATAACGAGTACTGTCTAATACTCGCGTATTCATTCTAAATAGCGTGTGCCATGCAAGTCAATAGGGAAAACCCGAATGCCAAGTCAATAGAGTAACCCGAATGCCGTACTATTCGTGTGAGTAGCGAAAAATGCAGAATTCGGGTTACTCGTTACATTGCTAGTTTTCCCCATTGACTTGCATTGCAAATGCTATTTGGAACGAATATGCGAGTATTAGACAGCACTCGTTATGAGTATAGCGAATATAAATAGTTAAGTACTCACTCAACTCTAGTTGCAATATATTTCTTTCAGCAAAACAGCATGACAAGATATCATTAAATTATTCCATCAGTTAGAAAAGCTTTCCAACCAGGAACTGAATACTTGGTAGAATCATGAGGCTTTTAAAAAATATTTAGAAAAGGAAATGATACCACAAGGGCTACATATCAAAAAAATTCCAACCTGTATTTTTTTCGGATGATTTTTTAACACATTTGAATGACATTTTGACTAAATGTTCATTGGAATTAATGAAATTAATTATCACTAATAATTTCATAGGTATAGTTATGATTACGGTAACAATGAAGTATGTACTGAGAGACCTAAAAATTTTAAAATAACACCAATCCTTACATTTTGCAACCCAAAACACAAACAGAATAGTAGAAGAAATGACATAAAAAAAATGTATCCTTCACATTTTCTGATTGCAAATCTACTAACTATGGATCTGATACATTTACATATCATCACAATCATGAAAGAAATAAAAAAACTGTCAAAAAATGTAGAAGGATGATGCAGGGACGTAGATAAATTAAGAGTCAAAATTTCAATCTCTTTCAAATGATCTGTGATGTAAATAAATTTGCATATCTATTAACTGTCAAAAGACTTTTTGTCGGAGAACGGTCAGATAGACCATCATCCAGAAATTCCAGACATTCAGAAAATTCTCTAACCTATTGTTTAAAGAATAGATTACCCTTTTGTGTTTACAAAAATTACATGTAAATGATAATGTATTTTCCTTGACCCATAAAGATATCACTACTCAACATACAAATACCAAATTTTAGCCTCTAGAATTCAGGGTTCCTTCTCTTGATTTATTTCAGTATCTAAAATAGCAGTTGCACTCAAGTAAAGAGAAGTAGAAAAAAAACAAGTATGTTTATGGTGAATATTGGAATATGAATACGCATTACTGCCAAGAAAATATGGAATTATTATTTTTTTTTTGAAAAATGTGTTAGTTAGCAAATAAAGGTGGCCAAATTTACTTGTGCCCAGATACCATGTCAAGGTGTAACTCTCATCTATGTCCTACTTTTATTGCTATGCCTCTCTTGTCTAAACTGAACTTTTATATGGGGTAGAATAGAACCTGCAAAATGAAAATTAAAAACACCTAAAATAGCTGGGAGGAGTGCGCAGACAAAGGACATTACTCCATATTACAAAGTAGAAAAATTGACGGCACTTCCTAATCTCATAGTCTGAACTGTTGCCTACTGAACATGACAAACAATATCTAAAATAGCAGTTGCACTCAAGTAAAGGGAAGGAGAAAAAAACAAGTATGTAGATGGTGAACATTGGAATATAAATACGCATTACTGCCAGGAAAACATGGAATTTATTTATTTTTTTAAAATGAGTTTCTAAGCAAATAAAGGTGGCCAAATTTACTTGTGCCTAGATACCACGTCAATGTGTAACTCTCATCTTGGTCCTTTATTTGCTAAGTAACTCATATTTTTTTTTTTAAAAAAATCCATGTTTTCTTGGCAGTAATGCGTATTCATATTCCAATGTTCATTATCAACATATTTATTTTTCTCCTTCCTTTTACTTGAGTGCAACTGTTCAGTATGCACCAGTTCAGAAAATGAGATTAGGAAGTCCCAGTAATTTTTCTAGTTTGCAATATGGAGTCATATCCTTTGTCTGCGCACTCCTCCCAGTTATTTCAGGTGTTTTTAATTTTTCTTTTGAAGGTTCTATTCTAGACCACATAAACGTTCAGTTTGGACAAGAGAGGCATAGCAATTAGAGTAGTACCCAGATAAGAGCTGCACCTTGATGTGGTTTCTGGGCACAAGTACATTTGGCCACCTTTATTTGCTAAGTAACACATATTTTTCAAAAAAATGTTTCCATGTTTTCTTGGCAGTAATGCGTATTTATATTCCAATATTCACCATCTACATACTTGTTTTTTACTCCTTTCCTTTACTTGAATGCAACTGCTATTTTAAATATGTCATGTTCAGTATGTACCAGTTCAGATTATGAGACTAGGAAGTGCTGGCAATTTTTCTAGCTTGATTTATTTCAGAACCTAGTTGAACAAAACCTAAAAGAATTACATGGGTAGATGAGAACCCCTCAAGAAAAGAAAAATCTTGACATTAATCAACTGAAAGCAATTGATGAACAATTAGAACCTTATAATACGTCATGTACTTGCCATTTGACCCACATTGGCTATTGGCTGTTTTTGGTTGAGTTTTCTTGATTATTTTTCTGGTTGTGTAGTTGTTATGGACAAGACTTTACACCTCAAATAAAAACTTCTATATGCAATTACAACAACAAATACAGACAGGTGAAGTTAGATCCTAGTATCATCTTTAAAATACTTTATCCAAATGTCTGGATGAGGGCGTTTTTCTGGGTTCTATTAACAACAAGAACAAAAAAACATTTACTTCCCGAATATCTGATAGCAGCCATCTTCCATGGTCTACCGAAGACTCAAACAGTTATTCCCACCTCCATTGTCCCACCATGTCGTGAATAGGATCTCTAATTGAGAAAATCAGCCGGTGGCTTGACGAACATTTATACCATTAACAAACAGAATACCTGGATTTTTGAATGGACAGATCATCAAGTTTATTCAATTTGACCTGTCCTCTGCCTTTGACACAGTAGACCAATCCCTTCTATTACAAATTCTCTCATCTGTGGGTATCACAGACTTGGCCCTATCTTGGATCTCCTCATACTTATCCAACCGAACTTTCAACGTCTCCCACTCTCACACCACTTCCTCATCTCGCCCCATATCTGTCGGGGTCCCCCAAGGTTCAGTTCTTGGACCCCTGCTGTTCTCCATTTACACCTTCAGCCTGGGACAGCTCATAGAGTCCCATGGCTTTCAGTATCATCTCTATGCTGATGATATGCAGATCTACCTCTCTGGACCTGACATCACCTCCCTACTAACCAGAATCCCACAATGTCTGTCTGCTATTTCATCCTTTTTCTCTGCTCGATTCCTAAAACTGAACATGGACAAAACAGAATTCATTGTCTTTCCTCCTCCTCACTCAACTCCCCCACCTGACATATCCATCAATGTCAATGGAAGCTCACTTTCCCCAGTGCCACGCGCTCGCTGCCTGGGAGTAATCCTAGACTCTGATCTCTTTTTCAAGCCACACATCCAAGCCCTTTTCACCTCCTGCCACCTCCAACTCAAAAATATTTCCCGGATTCGTACATTCTTTTCCCAAGAAGCTGCAAAAACCCTAATACATGCCATTATTATCTCCCGTCTGGCTTATTGCAACCTCCTGCTCTGTGGCCTCCCTTCTAACAGTCTCGCACCCCTACAATCTATTCTAAACTATGCTGCCCGGCTAATCCACCTGTCCCCCCGCTACTCCCCGACCTCTCCTCTCTGCCAATCCCTTCACTGGCTTCCCATTGCCCAACGACTCCAGTTCAAAACACTAACCATGACATACAAAGCCATCCACAACCTGTCTCCTCCCTACATCTGTGACCTAGTCTCCCGGTAGTTACCTACACGTAACCTCCGATCCTCACAAGATCTCCTTCTCTACTCCCCTCTCATCTCCTCTTCCCACCATCGCATCCAAGATTTCGCCCGTGCCTCCCCCATACTCTGGAATGCTCTGCCACAACACATCAGACTCTCGCCTACCTTGCCAAGCTTCAAAAGGAACCTGAAGACCCACCTCTTCCGACAACCAGTATTTACAACAACCTGCCGTAACCCTCAGTCTGATACAGCGCCGCACAATAAGCTCTACCCTCACCTACTGTATCCTCACCTATCCCTTGTAGACTGTGAGCCCTCGCGGGCAGGGACCTCTCTCCTCCTGTACCTGTCTGTGTCTTGTACTGTTTATGATTATTGTACTTGTCCCTATTATGTATACCCCTTTCACATGTAAAGCGCCATGGAATTGATGGCACTATAATAATAAATAATAATAATAGTAATAATATGTAAATTATATTTCTAACATTCCTTCCCTCCTGGCCATTTACCACATTAATTACCACATTACCACAGCTTGTACACTTCTGAATTTAAACAATTTATACTTGTCTTGCAATATTTATTATGTCTTAATTAATTCATGTTCAATTCAAAATTTTATTTAAAGTTGCTTGGTGCACTGATCGGATCAAAATTTTCTCCATCTCTGGCATGGTGGCAGGAAGTGCATCTTAGCCTATGGCTGAGAGGCATCAGGTATTTAAGGAACCCTCCCCTAAAGGGCGGTGCCTGGGAAACATGGTCTAAACGTTCCTAGCTGTCAAGTCCCTAAGTGCTGCTTCTTAGTGCCGTGTTCCACATTGCTAATACTGTTCTGTGTTCCAGTACCTGACGAATCCGCTGCTGCTGCTGCAATGTACTTTGACGGCAAAGTCTGCTATATGAACCACTGCTGCATCATACCCTGGTGGCCAAGTCTGCAATACCGGCTGCTGCATCGTACCGTATCAGCCAAATCTGTTAGGGTATGATGCAGCAGCATCCGGTATATCGGCCAAGAGTGCTATACCGGCTGCAGCTGCATCGTTCCATATCGGCCAAGCCTGCAGAATCAGCCGTCCCGGCTGCACCTATTATATCAGTGACTCTCTGCGTCCATAGTAATGGGGCCAGCTCTCACAGCTTTAGTCTTTCTGACAGACACCTGGTTTCTATCTGAAACACCCTTAGCTTTAGAAGCTCTGGTGAAAACCTGGTGAGATAATAGTCAAGCCCCTCTAGGTTTTCTGTGTGCTGTGGCCCAGTGGGCCCAATCCCCGCTCGCATCTGTGAGCATTACACCAATGATTACGGTTTACAGTTTACATCTAGTTTGCCGAATTTTTTGGACATATTCTTACAGGGAGATGCTATGAATTACAAAGTACATAAAAATTGTTTAAAAGAACTGAGAGTCCTCAGTGGTTGATACCTTTTAATGGCTAACTGAAAAGATGGTAATAATAGCAAGCTTTCGAGACTACTCAGGTCTCTTCATCAGGCTCAGTATAGCACAAAATCTGAAGAATCACATATTTATACACAACAGGACATAGAATGGAGCAGTAAATAAGATATAAATATGTGATTTTTCAGATTTTGTGTTATACTGAGCCTGTTGAAAAGACCTGAGTAGTCTCGAAAACTTGCTATTATTACCATCTTTTCAGTTAGCCAATAAAAGGTATCAACCACTGAGGACTCTCAGTTCTTTTAAACAATTTTTTTATCTCTACTGGCTAACATGGTACAAAGATATATTTTACCTGTTACAAAGTACACACATCTCTTTACAAAAAAACCCATTTCAGGCAACATAATACTTCTGGCTTCGAGTGGTCATCCTCACCATAAACTCAGAGCCATACCATATGGAGAATTGATCTTAAGGTACCGTCACACTAAGCGACGCTCCAGCGATCCCACTAGCAACCTGACCTGGCAGGGATCGCTGGAGCGTCGCTACACGGGTTGCTGGTGAGCTATCAAACAGGCAGATCTCACCAGTGACCAGCCCCCAGCCAGCAGCGACGTGTGGAAGCGATGCTGCGCTTGGTAACTAAGGTAAATATCGGGTAACCAACCCGATATTTACCTTGGTTACCAGCGCACACCGCTTAGCGCTGGCTCCCTGCACTCCTAGCCAAAGTACAGATCGGGTTAATTACCCGATGTTTAGTCTGGCTATGTGTGCAGGGAGCAGGAAGCCGGCACTGGCAGCATGAGAGCGGCGGACGCTGGTAACGAAGGTAAATATCGGGTAACCAAGGAAAGGGCTTCTTGGTTATCCGATGTTTACCGTGGTTACCAGCGTCCGCAGAAGCCGGCTCCCTGCACATTCAGTTGTTGCTCTCTCGCTGTCACACACAGCAATGTGTGCTTCACAGCGGTAGAGCAACAACTAAAAAATGGTCCAGGACATTCAGCAACAACCGGCGACCTCACAGCAGGGGCCAGGTTGTTGCTGGATGTCACACACAGCAACATCACTAGCAACATCGCTGTTGCGTCACAAAAGTCGTGCCTCAGCAGCGATGTTGCTAGCGATGTTGCTTAGTGTGACGTGGCCTTAAGCCTAACGAAGTTGCTCCGTCAATGATACATTTACACAAGAAAACAATGTCATTTGCAATAGATTACAAAAGAGAGGATATAACAAACATCTTATTTATGCAGCCCACAAAAAAATGCAAACCAAATCCAGAAATACAATTTTATACAGTAATTGTAGTAATAATACCGATATCACAATCAAAGAGAAATCAGTGCCGATTACTTTTTCAACTCTATTTAATCCTTAATTCAATCAGATTAAAGAAATTGTTTTAGGCTATGTGCGCACTTACTGGATTTTTCGCGGATTTTGCCGCGGATTTGCTGCATGTTTCGCTGCAGAAAATGTTCATAACATCTCTGCAGTGAATCACCAGCAAATCCTATGGAGAAAAAAAATCCTGTGCGCACTGGGCGGAATTTGACAGCTGCATGTTTTGCTGCGGGAATCCCGCAGCAAAAACAAGTGCATGTCACTTCTTTTCCGCACAGCGCTGCGGGATTTTACTCCATTGACTCAATGTTAATCAAGAAATCCCGCAGGGAATAACGCAGGCAGCAAATTCTGTGCGGTTCACTGCGTTTTTCTGCGTTATTCCCTGCGGTATTTTGCGGTTTACCTCCGGTAATGTGCATCACTTGTCTGCGGTTTTGCAGGGAAGTGATGTCATTACAGGAAGAGGAAGCCGTGCAGAGTAAACACACACAGATCACAGACACACAGACATCACAGACACATAGATCACATAGACACAGACACATAGAACACACATAGAAAGAAAACGGAAATATAGAAAAAAAAGAACGTGGGCTCCGCTGCATATTTACCTTCCAGCCGAGGTAAGCACACAGCGGCGGCCCGGTATTCTCAGGCTGGGGAGGGAGAGGGGCAGGGATAATGTCCCCCGCCTCACTCCCCCTCCGGCAGCCGAGAATATCAGCCGCAGCTGCCCCGGCACTGTCGCATGCAATATGCGACAATACCGGCGTGTCCTCGGCTCTTCTTGCCACCGTGTAGCAGTGGTGGCAAGGTAATACAAGGGGTTAATGGTGATGGGGGACCACCGCCATTAACCCCAGGCTTGATCATGGCAGCGTCTATGTGACAGCTGACATGATCAACCCGTAAGTAAAGTGAAAAAAAACACAGACACCGAAAAATCCTTTATTTTAAATAAAACAAACAAGCCTCGTTCACCATTTTATTAACCCCCCCCCAAACAAAGCTCCGGCGTAATCCAGGTCCGACGTCCAGCGCTGCTTCCATCCAGCCGCGACTGTCACAGACACAGCGCTGAATGAAAGCAGCAGAGGTAATTACCGGTCATTTCCCACGGCCGGTAATGTGAACTCACTGCCGACCGTGGGAAATGCAGCGATCTGTCATCTATCTCTCTATCTATCTATCTATCCCTCTGTCTATCTATCTATCCCTCTATCTATTCTTCTGTCTATCTACTCTCAGAATTAAATGACTTTTTTTTTTTTTTCTTTTTTCTTCAATGTGCTTTATTGCATTGAATGCAATAAAGCACATCCCAACCCGCACGCGGCAAAACCGCGGCAATACCGCGAATAATACCGCGGTAAAACCGCAGCAAACTGCGGCAAACCGCATGCGGTTTTCGGGTGCGGTTTCCCGCGGCTTTTTACCGCGGGTGCGGTAATCTTTGAGGGCATGCGGAATTTTCTCAAGAAAATTCCACTTCCCAGTGCGCACAGAGCCTTAAAATACCTCCCAGTTGTGAACTATGACAGCAAATTGAAACCACTTCTCAAAAATGGATGTCGGGGGGTGGAGAGGACAATCTTTGGGTAACATATTATCACCTAGTATTTTTCAAGACCTTCCCTCTAAAAAACATGATTTACACAGAAAGGGTTTTACAAATGGCCAGGATATATCTTCAATATATGCATTTTTGCTGAGAGCAAAAAACACAAGTTCACTTCAGTTTCAGGTAAGGAATATACAATTAATGATGTTATTAACTGAAACTCACACCATGTCATATACTGCATACGTAGGTTACACCATCAGAAAGGTAAAAGAGGCATTACTGAACATGTATCAAATATCAATAGTGGAAACAGTTCATTTCCTGGTGACGGAACCTGTTACTGGATGTTTATAATACTTACCGAACGGTCGGTGCAGAGCAGAGTGGTCGGATGGACGTCTGCGTTCTTCAGGTCACACGCCTCCTCTTTCGGCCAACTATGTCCTCCTTCTGAAGATAGTGTGGATGACGCATTCTACGTCATCTACACTAGCCGACAGTGAGGTCCTGAACAGGCGCACTTTGATCTGCCCTGCTGAGGGTAAATCAAAGTGCGCCTGCGCAGGACCTCAATATTGATTAGTGTAGATGACGTAGAACCCGTCATCCACACTAGCTTCAGGAGGAGGAAAAGATGACTGAAAGAGGAGGCGCGTGACCTGGAGAACGGAGTCGCCCATCCGACCAGTCTGCTCCGCACCGACCGACTTCCCTTTAAACATTTTGCAATGATTTAACACATTTTAGATTCTATGGTCCTGAGAAGATCAATTATCCAACGAGAGGAGATTGCCACAAACGTGATTACAAGAGAAGCCTTCTCAATCCTCCCTTTGGATAGTAAATTTCTTCAAGGTATGAACTCAAAGAATGATTCGTTATAGGTTTATTAAATATAATAAGTATTATAATATTACTTATTTCTTCCAATATCAAAACATATATAAATGATGTTATGGGAGCCAGACGGGAACGGAAAACTCAGGGGGAACAGGCAGAGACAAGTCAGAGGTCAGACCGAGGTTGAGTATCAAGATCAATCGCTGTAACCAGGAGCCGTGCGCTTACTGCAATGTAATCAGAGAATACGACTGGCGCCGCTTCGGGCACAAACACTCCCAGATAAAGCAGAGCAGTTGCCTGGAAGCGGGGCATGTGAGTAAGCCCCTCCCACTGTCGGTGAACGACCAAGTGCCTGGAACGGCCCATCATAGGGCAAAGAAAAACATGATGGCAGCACGCAGGAGAATACAACAGAAGGTCCCGGCACAGGAGCCGCACCACAAGTCAGGGCCGTGACAGGTCTGTTTTTATAGGACGGGCTCGGTTTACCCCCTGGGGACCTGAAGTTCTCTGTATATAGTGGTACATCATCCAATTCTGTATTTGCCAGAATGCCATCTTTGGAGCCATAAATTGTAAAACTGAATATAATTTTATAATCTACCTAGTTTTTTCTTCACAAGACAGGCCTCAACAGGCAATTATTGGGGACAAGAGTTAGTTTCGATTAAGACACATTTTGTGTAAAACATGTTACTGCATGATGTATCGTGCAAAATGCATATACATGACAGAATCCTCCATGACATGATGGGAGATATACTGTAGGACGGAAAAATATGGTAATTAATTATTTAATATATTAATGTTTAGATATTCTTTGGATTTGTTTTCTCTGTTTCTTTCTACGCTTTCCTTTATATTAATCAGTGTAGTCAGTTTACACCAGAATGACATTATCATCGAGTGAAAGCGATTAAATGGGTTGTCCGGAGAAAACAAGTTATTACCTAACCTATCAGTAGTGGGGAACAGGGAATATTTATCCCTGACCGTCTCTTTTATCTCAATTGCAAAGCAGAGTGCCAGGTAAGATGCCGGACAAGCGCTCCATTCATTCTCAGTGGGGCTGCCAGGAAAAGCTGTGCAGCCCTGAAGGAAATGAATGGAGCGGCATTCTCGCATGCGCACTGCCACTTTCTAATGGGAATAAAATTTCCCTGTTCTGCCAATCGGTGCAGGGTCATAGCAGTCGGATCACCACCAATCCATAAAGTAACTATTCTGTGGACAACCCATTTAAGTGCCAAATGTGGTCATTGAGTGGTTACACAAATTGTATCTAAATCGCTCACAGCATTGTTGAGTTTTACTAGTGTTTTTTCCTTTCTAGGAAGAAGAGATTTTTTTTTCTTCTTAGTTGTACTCACTTCCTTATCTGTGGAAAAATTGGCCAGGAGCCAGAATCTCTATTGATGGTTTCCTTTTAAAAGGGCTGTCATTCCCCCAAAGAAGAGAAGAAGTATTTGGCTCGATGCTTGTTTCTGTGCAGCTAGAAATGACTGTAATAAACATCCATTGACCCATCAAATAAATGGTTACTAAAGGCCACTTTACACACTGCGATATCGGTCCCGATATCGCTAGTGTGGGTACCCGCCGTCATCTGTTGTGCGACACGGGCAAATCGCTGCCCGTGCCGCACAACATCGCCCAGACCCGTCACACATACTTACCTGCCCGGCGACGTCGCTGTGACCGGCGAATCGCCTCCTTTCTAAGGGGCAGTCCGTGCGGCGTCACAGCGACGTCACACAGCGGCCGCCCAATAGAAGCGGAGGGGCGGAGATGAGCGGGACGTAACATCCCGCCCACCTCCTTCCGCATAGCGGTCGGGAGGCAGGTAAGAAGAGCTTCCTCGTTCCTGCGGCGTCACACATAGCGATGTGTGCTACCACAGCAACGAGGAACAACTTCGTTACTGCTGCAGTAACGATAATTGAGAATGGACCCCCATGTCACCGATGAGCGATTTTGCACGTTTTTGCGACGATGCAAAATCGCTCATCGGTGTCACACGCAACGACATCGCTAATGCGGCCGGATTTGCGTCACAAATTCCGTGACCCCAACGACTCAGCATTAGCGATATCGTAGCGTGTAAAGCCCCCTTTAGCTGCTGGATGAAACATTGCTGTGTATTACTCATGTTATGACATTGCAGGAAATATCATGAAGATAGAAACAACGCACTAGCTTGCATTGGTTACAAATATGAGATAATTTCAGACTCCATCAGTGGAATTAAACTTCGTCAGGCTAAAATCAATCTGAAGCTAATATGGAAAGACTGGAGATAAAATACAGTCAGGGCCAGAAATATTTGGACAGTGACACAAGTTTTGTTATTTTAGCTGTTTACAAAAACATGTTCACAAATACAATTATATATATAATATGGGCTGAAAGTGCACACTCCCAGCTGCAATATGAGAGTTTTCACATCCAAATCGGAGAAAGGGTTTAGGAATCCTAGCTCTGTAATGCATAGCCTCCTCTTTTTCAAGGGACCAAAAGTAATTGGACAAGGGACTCTAAGGGCTGCAATTAACTCTGAAGGCGTCGCCCTCGTTAACCTGTAATCAATGAAGTAGTTAAAAGGTCTGGGGTTGATTACAGGTGTGTGGTTTTGCATTTGGAAGCTGTTGCTGTGACCAGACAACATGCGGTCTAAGGAACTCTCAATTGAGGTGAAGCAGAACATCCTGAGGCTGAAAAAAAAGAAAAAATCCATCAGAGAGATAGCAGACATGCTTGGAGTAGCAAAATCAACAGTCGGGTACATTCTGAGAACAAAGGAATTGACTGGTGAGCTTGGGAACTCAAAAAGGCCTGGGCGTCCACGGATGACAACAGTGGTGGATGATCGCCGCATACTTTCTTTGGTGAAGAAGAACCCGTTCACAACATCAACTGAAGTCCAGAACACTCTCAGTGAAGTAGGTGTATCTGTCTCTAAGTCAACAGTAAAGAGAAGACTCCATGAAAGTAAATACAAAGGGTTCACATCTAGATGCAAACCATTCATCAATTCCAAAAATAAACAGGCCAGAGTTAAATTTGCTGAAAAACACCTCATGAAGCCAGCTCAGTTCTGGAAAAGTATTCTATGGACAGATGAGACCAAGATCAACCTGTACCAGAATGATGGGAAGAAAAAAGTTTGGAGAAGAAAGGGAACGGCACATGATCCAAGGCACACCACATCCTCTGTAAAACATGGTGGAGGCAACGTGATGGTATGGGCATGCATGGCTTTCAATGGCACTGGGTCACTTGTGTTTATTGATGACATAACAGCAGACAAGAGTAGCCGGATGAATTCTGAAGTGTACCGGGATATACTTTCAGCCCAGATTCAGCCAAATGCCGCAAAGTTGATCGGACGGCGCTTCATAGTACAGATGGACAATGACCCCAAGCATACAGCCAAAGCTACCCAGGAGTTCGAGTGCAAAAAAGTGGAACATTCTGCAATGGCCAAGTCAATCACCAGATCTTAACCCAATTGAGCATGCATTTCACTTGCTCAAATCCAGACTTAAGACGGAAAGACCCACAAACAAGCAAGACCTGAAGGCTGCGGCTGTAAAGGCCTGGCAAAGCATTAAGAAGGAGGAAACCCAGCGTTTGGTGATGTCCATGGGTTCCAGACT
Organism: Anomaloglossus baeobatrachus; assembly: GCF_048569485.1. Classification (NCBI taxonomy): domain Eukaryota; kingdom Metazoa; phylum Chordata; class Amphibia; order Anura; family Aromobatidae; genus Anomaloglossus; species Anomaloglossus baeobatrachus. Next base: position 535,516,769 of record NC_134354.1, on the reverse strand, counting down.
TAAGGCAGTGATTGCCTCCAAAGGATTCGCAACAAAATATTGAAAATAAAAATATTTTGTTTGGGTTTGGTTTATTTGTCCAATTGCTTTTGACCTCCTAAAATGTGGAGTGTTTGTAAAGAAATGTGTACAATTCCTACAATTTCTATCAGATATTTTTGTTCAAACCTTCAAATTAAACGTTACAATCTGCACTTGAATTCTGTTGTAGAGGTGTCATTTTAAATCCAATGTGGTGGCATGCAGAGCCCAACTCGCGAAAAGTGTGTCAATGTCCAAATATTTCTGGACCTAACTGTACCTCTCTTCCAGATTGAGTTGTCTGGACGGGAGGATGATGCCCCTTTCTTCTTGAAATGGGAGGTGGATTTGGGGAGACCCCTCACGCGTGAGGAACGCTCAAAAATATTACTCTTTACCCACAAGTCGTCGCTGGATGTAGCGTCACAAGAACGGGGCTACAAAATAGTTTCTAGGTGGTATCTCTGCCCCTCCAGAATTCATTCTATGTTCCCATCTGTCTCTGAAGAATGCTGGAGATGCTCAAACGATAGAGGCTCATACATCCACATGTGGTGGTCTTGTCCTCTCATACAATATTTTTGGCTAGACGTGTTTGCCCTTCTGAACAAAGTGTCATCCGCTAGGTTTGAGCCGACGCCAGAACTGGCTCTTCTATCCTTAAGCAATATCTCGATCGCCAACTTCAAGAGAAGCCTGTTAAGGCATTTTTTGAAGGGGGCAAGGAGATTAATCCCAAGGTACTGGAGGCAGACCAAAGTGCCCTCGCGGGCTGAACTGGTGGCTGAGATGAACCAGATCTATAGGATGGAGGAGCTGGTCGGCCAGGCGTCTGACTCGGGGGAGCGAGTGTTCAGGCTGTGGGCGCCGTGAATTATGTATAGAGAGACACCAGACCTGGTACTATGGCTTCAAGCTTCAGTTGGGGGCGTGAGACCTCTGTGATTGTCCATTCCACAAAACAAAAGTGGCGGGGGATGCACACGACCCAGATGAGACATCTTCTTCATCCTTCTTTTCTTTTCCCTCAATTGTTTTGGACGCATGTGCCGACAGGCCCATTGACTGTAATGGAGCAGACTACGTCAGCGTGTGCTCTGTTTTGTACCATTTTCGGGCACATACGTTTTCTGCAGGTGTACAGCAAAACATAGTCGACTACGTTTTGGTGTACACCTGCAGAAAAAGTATGTGCCTGAAAATTGTACAAAACAGCACACGCTAACGTTGTCTGCTCTATTACAGTCAATGGCCGCTTTGCGGGGTGGGGGAGGGGCAGGTTCGGATGGATGCCCCGGCGGGACCACTAAACGTAAGGCAAAACGCAGTGTGAAAGTAGCCTTAGGGTTTGTTCATATGTTTTTGCAGCAGAACCCCCCCAGCATTTTACAGTACCAGCAAATGGAATGAAATTTCTGAAAACTCAGACATGCTGCCTTTTTTCTCTTGCAGATGTGAACCAGAAGAACATTTCTTTTTTTTTTTTTTTCAAGTATGCAGAATGTCAGCTTTTTCAGTGTTTTTGAAGCTTTTTTCACTCATGCACTTGTATTGGAAAGAAAATGCAAGTTAAAATATATGAAAATAATGCATATATTAAGAAGCGTTTTTGTTGCAAAGAAATCTGGAAATACTCACTCTAGATCAAGACAACCCAATTGAATGTACACCAAAAGGATAATATATTATATTTATCTATTTATTAAATGGTAACATTTTCTTATTAACAATAAAAAAAATGTGTGGAGAAATGCACTGAAGAAAGTTCATGATACATCAGATGTATAAGGGCGTACAATATAAATAATGGTGTTGTATGTACTTAAAATATTAGTTATTCCATTTACTAAGTCAGATATAGCAAGGAAAATGTTGACTATAGTGAGCTAATCAGTATAACACTAAAGAAATATAGATTGCAGACAGAAACATACCCCTATAAGATATGTAGCAAATATCCATGAAAGGACATACCATGTAAAGAAAATCAGCAACACGACAGTAAGGACCCCCAGAACTCAGACGTAAGTTTCACTTGCTAGCTTTCTCAAGCAGTGAAAAATACTCAATGTGGGCACATACCCTTGGAAGTGAAGTATAGAGGAATATTAATTGGTGACCACAGTTAAAGAAGCACTCAGATTACATTTTATATGAATGAAATGTGTTATATATGCATGTGATGAAGTGTGTCCAGCGCTATTCCATTAATCTTCTGAGTGATGTCGCCACAACTGCGACCAGCCTGGTTACTCAATGCATGAGCTGGAGGTCTGTATTACAGTGTACGTTTACAGAGCCTTGTTCTGATGCGCCATAGATTTACATTGTAAAAGTCACTTCCAGGTCACACAAACCACAATGTGACTCAGAGAGTTTGTAGAGCAGTAATGTCAGTAGAGTACAAGAACGGTGCTGGACACCAGAGAGAACAGAAGTAGACGAGTACCATATTTTTTGGTTTATAAGACGCACCGGATTATAAGACGCACCCCAAATTTAGAGAAAAAAAAAAGGTGGGAAAAAAAGGGGGTCAGTCTTGTAAACCGATGGTCTCTTACTGAGGAAGGGGGGGGGGCGGCAGCGGTGGTGGAACGGGGTCAAAGGCGGCAGGGCAGTGCGGCCGGCAAGTGTCCCAGATGCTATGAGGTAGGCAACTTCCAGAAACTGTGGGGAGCTGTACTGGGGCCTGCAGGGTGCTATGCTGTGGTGCGAGCGGTAAGGCAGGGGCATCCTGAAGATGTCAGCGGTGCGGGCTTCAAAGAAATGGTGCCCAAAGTTGGCACGTGTGCAGATTGAGCAATCGGCTCAATGACAAACCGAGATCTCATCTGTGTATACACCACCTCCGGGCGCCATGTTCCTTAAGTCCGCTGCTAGGAGATCAAAAGGCCAGAGGCGGCGCATGCGCAGATGGAATCTTGAGCAGAGAGCTCCATATGCGCACGCGCCGACTCTGGGCGCCATTATTTTGAGCCGCACCACCGACATCTACGGGATGTCCCTGTCTAACTGCTCGCAGCACAGCAGTCAACAGGTGCCCACAGCGCCTCGCAGACCCCAGCACAGTGCCCTGCAGACCCCAGCTACCCCTCTTCACCACCTCCCATTAAGGTGCATTCGGATTATAAGATGCACCCCTCATTTTCCTCCCAAATTTTTGGAAGGAAAAGTGCATCCTATAATCCAAATATATGGTATATTAACACACTCACACTACACTACATGCATATTAGTGATGAGCGAGCACTACAATGCTTGGGTGCTCTGTACTCTTAACGAGCAGACGGACAGGCTTGACTCATGTACCGATTGGAGCCCGTCTGGAAAATTGCTTGCATTTCCCACAAATTTCTGTTACACTCAGTACACGAGTCGAAAACGTCCAAACGTCCAACTGCTTGTTACAAGTACAGAGTATGGTAGTGCTCACTCCTCACTAATGCATATACACACAGTTAATAAAAAACTTAATAATTAGGAATGATTCTTTAAGGCTGGAAAACCATATTTTTTACACAGGTTTTGAGCCAGGTTAGGAGTGGATACAAAATGACTAGGAATTATAAAAGGAAGGATTGGTTGATCTACCCATTGAATCCACCTATGGTTTTGGCGGCTAAAAAAGTGTAAATCAAAAAATGTAAATCAATTTGCATCAACATGTGTGTTTACCAAGGAAAAAAATAAATGAAATTTGATTGAAAAGTGTGGATTCTGATATAAAATGTAGTGGACAAGAATGTGCTGGGAAACTTGGCACTTTGCATGGGAATGCTAGTGCTGCCACAAGGGAATGTCAACAGATACTGAATACAGAAACTTGGAATTCTGGTGTAAAAATCACATGTTGCTGTAAAAGAAGCTCACTGAAGCAGGAACTATTCATTATAACAGGAGTTGTTGCAACCCCCGCCCCATACATCAAACACACAAGCATACTGTCAGTCTATATCCAAGCAAATGTGAGGGAGAATCTCAGAATCTATAGAGAAGAATATAAAAACTATGTAAAAACAAATTCAACGAATGATAACACAATGAAAACTGTAAGGCCACTTTGACATTGCGGAAGGTTAGCATTTTCTATCATTAGGGGATGGTTACATGGCACTTTTCACCGAACTTAAATCCATATGTAATACATATTCCACCTAAAAATCTGAAGCTTAGAACTATTAGGCTATGTGCGCACTAGAAATGTGAAGTTTCTCAAGAAAATTTCTTGAGAAACTTCTGCCAGTGAAAGATTTCCGGACCTGCGGAAAAAATCCGCACCAAATCCGCATGCGGTTTTGCCGTGGACTTGCCGCGGATTTACCGCAGGTTTGTCCCTGCAATAAATAATAAAGATAATCGATAGACAGATAATGGATAGAGGGAAAGATGGATAGATGAATAGATAGATAGAGGGATAGATAGATAGATGAATAGATGAATAGATAGATAGATAGAGGGATAGATGGATAGATAGATAGAGGGATGGATAGATAGATAGATAGATAGATGAGAAAAACCTATATAATGTTCCACCTCCCTGCATTTTCTAAGCTGGCACCCTTTAGTGACTTTCATGTGACACTAAAGGGTGCTTAGCCTTGTATTTAGCCATAAAATAAATAAATAATTAAAAAAAAAACGACGTGAGGTCCCCCCATTTTTTGTAGCCAGCTAGGGTAAAGCAGACGGCTGCAGCCTGCAGACCACCGCTAGCAGCTTCACCTTGGCTGATAATCCAAAACAGTGGGCACCCCACGCTGTTATTTTAAATTATATAAATAATTTAAAACAAAAAACGTGCGGTCCCCCCCATATTGGATCACCAGCCAAGGTAAAGCGGACAGCTGGGGTCTGATATTCTCAGACTAGGGAGGTACACTGTTATTGGACACTCCCCAGCCTAAAAATAAAAATAGCAGGCCGCAGCCGCCCCAGAAGTGGCGCATCCATTAGACGTGCCAATCCTGGCGCTTTGCCCCAGCTCATCCCGCGCCCTGGTGTGTTGGCAAACGGGGTAATATATGGGGTTGATGCCAGATGTGTAATGTCACCTGGCATCAAGCCCTGGGGTTGGTGAGGTCAGGCGTCTATCAGATACCCGACATCACCAACCCAGTCAGTAATAATTAAAAAATAGACAACAAAAAAAGTTTTATTTGAAAAAACACTCCCCAAAACATTCCCTCTTTAACCAATTTATTGAAAAGAGCACAATCAATTCCACGTCCGGCGTAATCCAATAAGGGGGGGGGGGGGGCACGGCGATCCATACCATAGTCGCTGTCCCAGTCAATGAAGAACAGAATGTTCCCCATTGGCTGGGAGAGCAATGCAGTGACCTGAGCTAACATCAATCAATCAACATCAGCTCAGGTCACTGCAGGGGATGACGAGCGCTGCCATCAGGAGCATAGATGAGATCATTACCTTCTGTGATCATCTCCTGTACTGCTGACGTCAGCGCTGTCACCGACTTCTATGCCCGCCGCGTTGTCAGAAGTATCGCGAGAGCCCGTGACGTCACCGCTAGTGACAGTCTCGGGCCGCTCGCGAGATGGGCATAGACAGCAGTGACCGCGGTGACGTCAGGAGGCAGGAGATCGTCACAGCAGGTAATGATCTCACCTCCTGACAGCAGCGATCGTCATCCCCGCGGCTCCCAGCACTGCAGGATGTCAGTGTCTGCCTGCGCTGCCGCGTGACAGGCTGCTGACACTGCGGGCAGACACTGACACGCTGCAGTGCTGGGAGCCGCGAGGCCGGAGCAGGACACAGACTGCACGGGCACCTGGAGGTCGCACGGAAGTGCTTCTGTGCGGCGTCCAGGGAGTGTGACGTCTGTGTTTACTCTGCTCCGCTTCCTCTTCCTGGCATAATGACATCGCTTCCTGCAAAACCGCAGGCAGCGATGAGCATTCCCGCAGGTAATTCATGGCTATTCCGGTGGTATACCGCACATCATTGCTACCTGCGGAATACCCCCGGAATACCGCAGGTACCTGCGGAAATTAATGGACATGCACATTTTCTCAAGAAAGTTTCTCGAGAAAATTTTCTCAAGAAATTTTCTTGAGAAAAATCCGCACAGTGCGCACAGCTATTTTTTTTTCTCATTGAATTTCATGGGAAATGTCTGCACAAAGATTGCAGACATTTCTCAAGAAATTTCCGGGGCAAATCCGCGGGTAAATCCGCAGGTAAAAAGCTCTAGTGCGCACATAGCCTTAAGACCAGTGTGCTGTAAACTGTAAAAACACAGCATAAATGAGGTTTGGATTTCTGCCATGAAAAATACACATTGGATTTAAATGTCACATGAGCATACCATTAATAAACCAAATCCAGAAATGGGTAGAAAAAAAGCAGGAGCGGTACATATTTCCATGGTACCTTTTCACTGTAGGTTCCATTTCTTATTTTACAAGGAAACAAAAAGGCCGGTCTAGTGGAGCGCTATAATATATAGGAAACCAGGAGATGGTTTTTTTTGTACATTTTTTAAAAAACAAACCTTTTATTAATGGTCCCTTATAAGCCACCTTGGCTTATAAGGGACCATGCAACGCTAACATGCGGTAACAGGAGTACTCCCGCAAGCAAAATTCAGCCTACTACTGGGGTTGTGCGGGGGCACACAACCCTTTAAGGTGAGCAGAAAGGGTTGCCGTTTTTCTCCGGCAGCACTGATGTCACACGGACCACACACAGATACTGTATGATCCGTGTAACATCAGTGTGACACATACTGGAGAAAACATGTGGCTTTGAAATAAAATGATTTTCTATACTCACTTTTCTCCAGCGCTGCTGTCTTCGCTGCTGCTGTCAATAGCTTCCTGGCCCACTCATTATGCTCATGAATATTCACTGCACCGTGGACCTGGAAGCAGCAACACCGGAGACAGCAGAACCGGGGAAGGAGGGTGAGTAAAAAGTTCCTGAGCTCCATGTGCAATCACGGATAGCACATGGAGAACACACGTCTGCCAAAATCACAGTACATAGGTGGCCATACGCAGCTTCAACATGGACTGTGAAAAATGTGCGTTTTTATCACGGACGTGTGAAGGGGGCTTAAGAAACATATTTCCACTATAAATAAAAATTCAACATACACAAGGAATTGTAAACATGATTATTGTGTTTAAAAAAGGGCTGGATGATTTCCTCAGTACACACAACATTGTTGGTTATAAATGACTTAGGGTACGTTCACACTTGCGTTGTTTTGCATTAACGGATTCCACTGCTTCCCATAGACTTGTATGGACGACGGATTGCGAGTGATGGACCTGTGTTGCTTCCGCTGGGCAACGCTGCGTTCCTTCCGCCGGGTGGAAGGAACACAGCATGTAACACTTTTTGAGCAGCGCAATCCGTAGGATTTCGCTGCGCATGTTCTCTGTGGCTCCCTGCACACGAAAACAGGGTACACATCAGGTTAATAAGCAATGCGCTTTGCCTCGTTACCCGATATTTACCCTGGCTACGTGTGCAGGGAGCCCGACACTTCCCTGTTTGGCTCCGCCCCCTCCCGCAGTGTGCATGTACACACACGCATGCATGCATGCACGCACGCACACACACCTGTCCCCAGTGATGTAGTTCCCGCAGCACTGATGTCCTCAGCGCCATGGCCCCGCTTGGCTCCACCAACCCCGCACTCCGCCCCACGCACACATTCTTGGCGGCCAAACGATCAGCTGATCACCCGGCAGCCAGCTGCTGTGAGCGATCAGCTGATCACCTGGCGACCGGCTGCTGTGAGCGATCAGCTGATCACCTGGCGACCGGCTGCTGTGAGCGATCAGCTGATCGCCTGGCGACTGGCTGCTGTGAGCGATCAGCTGATCGCCTGGCGACTGGCTGCTGTGAGCGATCAGCTGATCGCCTGGCGACTGGCTGCTGTGAGCGATCAGCTGATCGTTCACAATAGTCTGCCGCCGTTAAAACTGTAAAGAAAAAAAAAAAAGATTCTGTTGTTTTGTACGATCCGTTGTGCCACTAAATGCAACACACCCGTTGCATCCGTCACACAACGCAATGCAACGGATGCCGTTCAACGCAAGTGTGAAACTAGCCTTAAAGGAAACCTGTCAGGTCCAATATGCACCCAGAACCACGAGCAGTCCTGGATGATTTTGATTTTTTGAGTTGAAGAAAAAGTACATAAAAGGCCCCTTTACACACTGCAACATCGCTAGCGAAATCGCTGTAACGTCACCGGTTTTGTGACGTAATAGCGACCTCCCCAGCGACATTGCAGTGTGTGACACGCATCAGCGACCTGGCCCGTGCTGTGAGCTCCAGAGATGCAGTAGGGAGATGGGAGAAAGTTGCACAAAGTCAACTATCACTGCAGCCCTCCACAAGTCTGGCCTTTATGGCAGAGTGCCCGATGGAAGCCTCTCTTCAGTGCAAGACATATGAAAGCTTGCATAGAGTTTGCAAAAAAAAAACAAACCCTGAGACTATGAGAAATAAGATTCTCTGGTCCGATGAGACGAAGATAGAACGTTTTGGTGATAATTCTAAGTGGAATATGTGGAGAAAACCAGGCACCGCTCATCACCTGCCCAATGCAATCCCAACAGTGAAACCTGGTGGTGGCAACATCATGCTATGGGGGTGTTGTTCAGCTGCAGGGACAGAACGACTGGTTGCAATTGCCGGAAAGATGAATGCGGCCAAGTACAGAGATATCCTGGAAGAAAACCTCTTCCAGAGTGCTCTGGACCTCAGACTTGGCCAAAGGTTCACCTTCCAAGACAATGACCCTAAGCACACAGCTACTATAGCAAAGGAGTGGTTTCAGAACAACTCTGACCATTCTTGACTGGCCCAGCCAGAGCCCTGACCTAAACCCAATTGAGCATCTTTGGAGAGACCTGAAAAATGGCTGTTCAACATTCACCATCCACCCTGAAGGAACTGGAGAGAATCTGCAAGGAAGAATGGCAGAAGATCCCCAAATCCAGGTGTTAAAAACTTGTTGCATCATTCCCAAGAAGACTCATGGCTCTACTAGCTCAAAAGGATGCTTCTACTCAATACTGAGCAAAGGGTCTGAATACTTATGGCCATGTGATATTTCAGATTTTCTTGTTTAATAAGTTTGCAAACATTTCTACATTTCTGTTTTGTTTTTTGTCAAGATGGAGTGCAGAGTGTACATTAATGAGAAAAAAAGAACTTATTTGAATTTACCAAATAGCTCTGATGACACAAAGAGTGAAAAATTAAAAGGGGTCCGAAAAGGGGTACTTTCCGTACCCATTGTATATACATAGGGCACACAGTACCCCGACTCTGCCCAGCTCCCACCCATGTACATTGCCCACAGGATAATATAACTATATATATATATATAAACAACGGCAAAGCAGAGTCCAGCAATAATGTGAGCAATCCAGGATGCTGTTAAAAAATGTTTCTTTTTATTCATAGATCCATTAAAATACAGTGGTCCAAACAATTCAGAGCAGCATTATCGCAGGAAAGTAGCGCAGATAGGACTACGCGTTTCAGCGGTAAAAGCCACCTTCTTCACGGTCCAGAATCTAATAAATATATATATATATATATACACATACACACAAACAAACACAGGGCACACAGTACCCCGGCTCCCACCCGTGTACACCGCTCTCAGCAGGATGATATACACACAGGGCACACAGTACCCCGGCTCCCACCCGTGTACACCGCTCTCAGCAGGATGATATACACACAGGGCACACAGTACCCCGGCTCCCACCCGTGTACACCGCTCTCAGCAGGGTGATATATACACCGGGCACACAGTACCCCGACTCCCACCCGTGTACACCGCTCTCAGCTGGGTGATATACACAGGGCACACAGCACCCCGGCTCCCACCCGTGTACACCGCTCTCAGAAGGATGATATATACACAGTACCCCGGCTCCCACCCGTGTACACCGCTCTCAGCAGGATGATATACACACAGGGCACACAGTACCCCGGCTCCCACCCGTGTACACCGCTCTCAGCAGGGTGATATATACACCGGGCACACAGTACCCCGACTCCCACCCGTGTACACCGCTCTCAGCTGGGTGATATACACAGGGCACACAGCACCCCGGCTCCCACCCGTGTACACCGCTCTCAGCAGGATGATATATACACAGTACCCCGGCTCCCACCCGTGTACACCGCTCTCAGCAGGATGATATACACAGGGCACACAGTACCCCGGCTCCCACCCGTGTACACCGCTCTCAGCAGGATGATATATACACAGGGCACACAGTACCCCGGCTCCCACCCGTGTACACCGCTCTCAGCAGGATGATATATACACAGGGCACACAGTACCTCAGTCCCACCCGTGTACACCGCTCTCAGCAGGGTGATACACACAGGGAACACAGCACCCCGACTCCCACCCGTGTACACCGCTCTCAGCAGGATGATATATACACAGGGCACACAGCACCCCGGCTCCCACCCATGTACACCGCTCTCAGCAGGGTGATATACACAGGGCACACAGCACCCCGGCTCCCACCCGTGTACACCGCTCTCAGCAGGATGATATACACAGGGCACACAGTACCCCGGCTCCCACCCGTGTACACCGCTCTCAGCAGGATGATATATACACAGGGCACACAATTGCCCGGCTCCCACCCGTGTACACCGCTCTCAGCAGGATGATATATACACAGGGCACACAATTGCCCGGCTCCCACCCGTGTACACCGCTCTCAGCAGGATGATATATACACAGGGCACACAGTACCCCGGCTCCCACCCGTGTACACCGCTCTCAGCAGGATGATATATACACAGGGCACACAGTACCCCGGCTCTCACCCGTGTACACCGCTCTCAGCAGGATGATATATACACAGGGCACACAATTGCCCGGCTCCCACCCTCTCAGCAGGGTGATATACACAGGGCACACAGTAAGCACCCCGGCACTGCCCGGCTCCCACCCTCTCAGCAGGATGATATACACAGGGCACACAATTGCCCGGCTCCCACCCTCTCAGCAGGATGCTATACACAGGGCACACAGCACCCCGGCTCTGCCCGGCTCCCACCCTCTCAGTAGGGCGCCATCTCCATCGCTGTGATGTGACGAGCTGTAATCCGCGGCCGGAGGACTCGGGCCCCACCCCGGGGCGGGTTGCCAGGAAGTGGCCGCAACTACGAGCAGCTCCGCAGTCGGCGGGAGCAGCCAGTATGGAGTAACGGGATGGGGCGGCGCGCACGGAGCCTGTGGCTGCTGCTCTTGGTGTACGCGGCGCTCATGCTGCTCTTCCTCTCGGTGATGTTTCGTGAAGGCTGGCGGACTGACAGGAAAGGCTTGGCGGAGCCGGACTACGAAGCGCCATGGAACCGGTCGCCTCCCCGGCGGCTGTGCCCCAGCCTGGAGCAGTCCCTGTGGGAGGAGGAGGAGGAGGCCGGGTCCCCGCAGCCCCGCACTCACGTGTACCTGCACGCCACCTGGCGGAGCGGCTCGTCTTTCCTGGGAGAACTCTTTAACCAGCACCCCGGTGTATTCTACCTGTACGAGCCGGCATGGCACATGTGGCAGTCCCTGTACCCCGGGGACGCGGAGAGCCTGCAGGGGGCGCTGCGGGACCTGCTGTCCTCCCTGTTCCGCTGTGACTTCTCTGCGCTGCGGCTGTACGCCGGGGACAACCTCACCTCCGCGGGGCTGTTCGGCTGGAAGAGCAACAAGGTGATGTGCAGCGCCCCTTTCTGCGTGGCCGCTGCGGAGGACCCCAGCTCCACGGCCGGGGGGCCCAGGGACAGAGTGGGGCTTGTGGAGCCTAAGGAGTGTGAGCAGCGCTGCCCAGCGCGGCCCCTGCGGGACCTGGAGGCGGAGTGCCGGCGCTACCCTGTGGTGGTCATTAAGGACGTGCGGCTCCTGGATCTGTCCTCCCTGCGGCCCCTGCTGCGGGACCCTGGCCTCAACCTGCGGGTGGTGCAGTTGTTCCGAGATCCCCGAGCAGTGCACAACTCCCGGCTGCGCTCTCGGCGCTCTCTCCTGCGGGAGAGCCTGCAGGTGCTGCGGAGCCGGCTGCGCGGGGTGGATGCGGCCAGCCGGGCTGTCCAGCAGCAGATGCTGCACCAGGGGGGCGCGGACTATCTGCTAAGCGGCTCCCTGGAGATCATCTGCCAGGCCTGGCTGCGGGACCTCCTGCTGGTGCGGGGCCCCAGCCCACCCTGGCTCCACCACCGCTACCTGAAGATCCGCTACGAGGACTTGGTGCTGTCCCCGCAGAGGGAGCTGCGCCGCCTGCTGCGCTTCTCCGGACTGTCCACGCTGCCGGCGCTGGAGGACTTCATGCTGAACATGACACGCGGGGCCAGCTACTCCTCGGACAAACCCTTCCTGGTGTCAGCCCGTAACGCCCGGGAGGCGGTGAGCGCCTGGAGGGAGAGGCTGAGCAGGGAGCAGGTCCGCCGGGTGGAGGAAGCCTGTGGGGACGCCATGCAGGTGCTCGCCTACCGCATGCAGGGTGGCTGAGACCTACTGCCGACTACAAGCCCGACTACAACAGGGACTAGCTAATCTGACTGCCTCAGCCAGTCCAGGCTGACCCAAGTGTTCTTTATTGGGAAGCGTACCCCTCCCCCCACACTGGTTACATGCTGAATATCTATGTGTGGATTTATAATGTACTGTTACTTTAAGAGGTATATTGGGGGCAGGGGGGTATCGCTATTCCCTTAGCAAAGTGTTTGACAATCAGAATGTAGCAAGTTTACATTATTTATATATGGGGTCTCTGAGGGCATATGGCTAGTACATTGCCCTGGGGGCTCCGATACAGAGAGGTGTCGCTATGGTATTCTAGGAGCCCATCTCCAAATATACAGTCGTTTTACTGTACTTAATGTCTTTATGAGTGTTATTTATAGCAGCCAGGCTGATACAAGAGTATTTATCACACTTTGGTGCAATGTGTGATTTTAGAGGTTGTAGGTCGGGGGTCCAGGAGCTTATAGAAAGACCCCTCCCCACCGGAGGTCATTGTGTGGAGGACAGCAGGAGCACGGCCTAGGAACGGCTCCGGGGGATGAATTCACAATGGTTTTGTTGGGGACTTTGAGATGCCCACATGTATAGTGTTTTGTACCGGAGCTGTGGATCCGTATGCTTAGGTTTCACCTTCCTCAGTGACCAATATTGTGGTAATACAATGGTAACATCACTGTATCCTTGCTCTGTTCATAAATAGGGTCCTTAGACTGATAGTGAAAGCTATATTTATGTTAGCGTTTCTAAACTTGATTAAATTCCTATGAGACCAATATTAATAGCAGTTTATATGTATATATTTTTAAAACTGGAGTCAGTATATTGTATTTCTTCTACCTCCACCCAATGCTAGATACACTTCCATAACCTGCTCTCTGCATCGGACTTTAAAGGGAACCTGTCACCAGATTTTTACCTATTAAAACTAAAAGAATCACCTTCTGCCTTCTGCAGCTCCAGGGCTGCATTCTATGAAGGTGCACTTTGGCCCTGACTCCTCTTCCAGACCCCAAAGATAACTTTATAAAAACCTGGCCCTTAGGTATGCTAATTATCTTGGTTGGCCAGATGGGCGGGCTCATTTTCTGCTTCTTTATCCCCCTCCTGCCGCTGATCGCCGTTCTCCATCCTTGATTGACTGATGGGATGATGCCCTCCGTAATCCTCCTCGTCGCATTTTCAAATCTGTGCATGCACAGCGCCGACCTCACCAGCGCCATGCTCGTACCCACCTATAATCTCGCGCCTGCGCATTTAGCTCACCGCCGCGAGCTAGGACAGCTATGTTTTCTGCTCTGGCCGCGATATGGCAGAGCGAACTGCGCTTGCGCAAGCCGACATAACTGCAGAAGTGCGAGATTTGAAAATGCGACGAGGAGGATGACAGAGGGCGTCATCCTGTCAATCAAGGAAGGAGGACGGCGATCAGCGGCAGAAGGAGGTTAAAGGAGCAGAAAATGAGCCCGCCCATCTAGCCAACCAAGGTAATTAGCATACCTAAGGACCAAGTTTTATAAAGTTACTAGCTGTACTACCCAGCTTCGCCCGGGTTAATAACAACTGTTAACAAAATAGAATGTATTAACAAAAATTTATTCACACAAAAACCACAAAACAAATAGAAATGTAATTATTAAAAGGCAAAAACTAAGCTAATGGAAGCATTTCACAACATATATTTCAACACCACAGATATTCCACACAGATGTAACTAAATTGGCCAAGTAATGTGCTCCGTCTTTCCAGGTGTGTCTCGTTCCCCGTCGTGTGTCTCGTTCCCCGTCGTGTGTCTCGTTCCCCGTCGTGTGTCTCGTTCCCCGTCGTGTGTCTCGTTCCCCGTCGTCTGTCTCGTTCCCCGTCGTCTGTCTCGTTCCCCGCCTGTCTCTTTCCAGGTCTTGCCTGTCTGACTCTATCCGTCTCTCCACCGACCTCTTATTACCTCACATATAAGCTTCTTATACTATGAATGTATTTTGTTCCTATAGCAACCAATCACAGCTCCTACTAATAACCTGTAGTTCCAGGCTCCATTTACTTTAATGGAGGCATGTTTTTTGGAGAGTAACTGTAAAGTGCAGGGTTAAATTTTCCTGTCAAAACATAGTCTACGACATTCCCTGGGTCACATGAGGTGTCTGTGCAAAATTTCGTAATTGTAAATGCGATGGTGCGGATACACTTTTCGTGTCACTTTTTCCCCATTATGTAGCTAGGGGCAAAATTGATTGGTAAATTGGAACGCGCGGGGTTAAAATTTCGCCTCACAACATAGCCTATGATGCTCTCGGGGTCCAGACGTGTGAGTGTGCAAAATTTTGTGGCTGTAGCTGCGACGTTGCAGATGCCAATCCCACACACACACACACACACACACACACATATACACACACACACACACATACACACACACACACACACACACACACCTTTATATATTAGATTTTTGGGGTCTGGAAGGGGAGTTAGGGCCAAGGTGCACCTTCATAGAATGCAGCCCAGGAGCTGCAGAAGGTGATTCTTTTAGTTTAATAGGTAAAAATCTGGTGACAGGTTCCCTTTAAAGGGAACCTGTCCTCACAATCCTGCATAGCCATAATGGCACTGTTAGGCTATGTGCCCACGTTGTGTTGTGTCCCTGCAGAAATTTCTGCAGCAATTTCAACAGCACATGTGCGCTTCAAATCGCTGCAGAAACACTGCGTAATGAATGCAATGAAAAGCCAATTTTATGCGCTCTGGATGCAGCCCCCACCATAGACAGAGCGGGACCTGCATCCAAAGCGCACGGAACAAGTGACATGTTGCTTTTAGAACGCAGCGATTTGGCAGCATGCAAATCGCTGCGTTCTAAAACGCAACATGCGCATGGATGATGCACAATCTTCATAGATTGTGCTGGGGACGCAGGATGCATGCAGTTATGCTGCGGTGCAATATGCAGCGTAACCATGCAAATATGCAACGTGGGCACAGCCTTATACTGACTCAATAGCTGCCTTCAGTGAAGAAATCCACATGATGGTTGTTGTTTAATCAGCATATGAAGTTTGGGTCTTATAAGCTTTCAGTGTATTAAGGAAGGACTGTGGGGCGGGACAGTGGGTAGTTTTTTCTGCTCTGCCTCAGCCCCTCCACCCGCCTCTGGTATCTTCCTCCTGTTTTTAAGTTTGCACCGTCCTAGCCGTGGGCGGCGCTTGTGCACATTGATCTATTACAGGGGTCCCCAAACTTTTTCTACAGGGGGCCAGTTCACGGTCCCTCAGACCGTTGGAGGGCCGGACTATGAGAAAAACTATGAAAATCCCTATGCACACTACACGTATCTCATTTTAAAGTAAAACAAAAGGGGAACAAATACAACATTCAAAATAATCGAAAATAATTGAATATCCTACACTCCGAGTCAATTTTTCTCTTTTTTGACATCATTGTTTCCTAGGGATTCCAAATTGCCATTAGTAAAATACCAATAAATATATATACAGCCCTACAAAAACAATATATGCCAACAATAATACTGTACACACGCTGTACCTCAGATTATAACACTTATATACACTGTACTCCCCAAATACAGCACAGTGCACCTCTGAAATGTGCTTCTCTTCCCGCAAATAGGTCCAGCACTCTGCCCCCATATAGGTCCAGCTCTTTCCCTCATATAGGTCCCATGCTCTCTCCCCCATCTAGGTCCCATGCAGTCTCCCCCATCTAGGTCCCATGCAGTCTCCCCCATCTAGGTCCCATGCAGTCTCCCCCATCTAGGCCCCATGCAGTCTCCCCCATCTAGGTCCAGCTCTTTCCCTCATATAGGTCCCATGCTCTCTCCCCCATCTAGATCCCATGCAGTCTCCCCCATCTAGGTCCCATGCAGTCTCCCCCATCTAGGTCCCATGCTGTCTCCCCCATCTAGGTCCAGCTCTTTTTCTCATATAGGTCCCATGCTCTCTCCCCCATATAGGTCCCATGCAGTCTCCCTCATATAGGTCCCATGCAGTCTCCCTCATATAGGTCCCATGCTCTTCCCCCATATAGGTCCCATGCAGTCTCCCTCATATATGTCCAGGTCTTCCCCATATAGGTCCCATCAATCCCCCATATAGATCCAGCTCTCTGATCCTCCTCCATGCCCAGTAAAAAAAGTGAAAATATGAAAATATACTTTACCTAGCACTGCAGCCGCTCCCGCGCTGTGGTCCCGGCTCCTCTGTCTTCGGCTGTAAGGCCTAGATGAGCACGTCGTGCGTCATGACGTGATCATTCTAGGTCTGGACGACGAGCGCCGAGCGTCTATACAGGAACGAGACTTCCTGTGTAGCGCTCGGCAGGTTATTTCAATTGTAAGTGCCTGTGCGCTTACAATTGAAATAACACAAGGAAATTGTGACACGGGCCGGGTAAATGGCCTCCGGGGGCCGGATGCGGGCCGTAGTTTGGGGACCCCTGATCTATTATCTCCAGGTGGTCTTCAGTAAAATGGCACCACTGGTAGCGTATAAGCAGATTTTGATCTCGGCTCAATGACTAGCTGAAATCTAAATCTGCTCCCGCGCCATTATTGGTGTAATTTACCTACAGACTGCTGGGAGATGCCATGGCAAGGTCTATGTCTGCGCAAGCCTCAAAACAGAAGGAAGATAGACACCAGAGGTAAGTTAAAGAATTGAGGCAGAGCGGAAGATACTGTTCTGCACCGAAAGCTGATGAAACCCAAACTTCAAATGCATCATAGAGGTGCTGTTAATCAGCCTAATTGTGATGACAGGTTCCCTATAAAGGGAGTCTGTAACATTGGCTGTTGCTATTTATCTGCAGATATAGTTGGCGGTGGCTGTAAGTTTGCCCCCACATTTTAATGGACATTCATCTCGGCAGTGCATCAGTGCAGAGTCGATTCTGTCAGTGCCAGGGTGTGCTTACAGCCACCGCCAATAGTATAGAGAGCGATGACTGTACCTGCGCCTGTATAACTGAAAGCTGGCACCCGTGAGAAATAAAATTAATTTTCTTCTGGGAGCCACACTTTCAGAACAGGGGCTGGACACAGGCTCTGAGTACACAGGGAGTGTTCGTAATCTGGGCAAGCATGAGTCTGTATCAGGGCTGTAGTAAAAAAAAAAACCAAAACTTTAGGAGGTTAAAGGGGAGGTCCAGTACCCATAATGTTTTGTCTAAATATCCTTATACCCTAGCCACTTTTGTAATTACCCAATTCCCTATTTCTCCTTATCCAGCTTTTCCGTAAATGTGTTTTGTTTTTTTTTGCATTGCTGTCTTCAGAGGGGGTGGCGATACAAGAAACTAGTAACTCCAGATAGACACTGCGAGGAGTGACTGCAGCTCCAGCCTCCTGTGACTTCACGCTTGATACTCTAAAACGAAATGTCATAGGTAGTGCAGTAAAAAAAACCATTTAGGGATTAACTAGCTAGGGAGACGTGTAGGTTATTTTACAAAAGTGATAAGGTTGTAAGGATAGATAATTAGAAAAATATATTTTGTGTTACACCAATCCTTTAAAACTTTATTCAATCGCATTTGGGTAAGTTTAAAATTATGGGACAAATATGTCATTTGGTCCTCAAAGGTATTGATGACTTATCCTTAGGATAGGTGTCATCGATATCACGGGTACTAGTGATGGTCAGTCCGGCTCTTTTTGGTGATCCGGTTCCCATGGCTCCACTCTCCAAAAAGAGCCGGCTCATTCGGATCGTTCTTGGCTCCCTTTTATATATGTTTTTACGCCATATGAACACCTATTTAAAATTATAGTAACGTCGATAAAACCCCGCCCACTTACATCTGACCAATTAGATTGTTGAGTGGGCGGGGTTTTAGTGGCGAAAAGAGCCATTTAGAGATTAAAGTGGCTCTCACTGGGGATCTAGCTCCTGTCAGTCACAGCAGGGAGCCGGATCTTTCGCGACCGACACATCACTAACGGGTACTGGTGACTTATCCTTAGGACAGATGTCATCGATATCACGGGTACTGATGACTTATCCTTAGGATAGGTGTCATCGATACGATATCATCGGTACTGATGACTTATCCGTTGGGTAGGTGTCATCGATATCATCGGTACTGATGACTTATGCTTAGGATAGATGCCATCGATATCATCGGTACTGATGACTTATGCTTAGGATAGATGTCATCCATATCATCGGTACTGATGACTTATCAATGACACCTAACCTAAGGATAAGTCATCAGTACCATTTATATCGATGACACCTAACCTAAAGACTTCACTAATACTGATGACTTATCCTTAGGATAAGCTGCAGTACCACTACACCGCAGTGATGTAGCGTGGGTTGTCAGTCCTTATGGCAAGACATAAGTTTGCACCTACTAACCCATGAACTATGAACACTGCCAAAGTCATTTACTCCCGTATTGAACCCTTTAACTTTTAATAACGTATTGTATTTTAAGAAAATACTGTTTCAGTTATTTGTTATTTGATCCTCTAAATATTTTCAGCATTAAAGTAAAAGTTTATTCTATTGTAAGTGTTTTTTTCTTCTATTTTGTGTTTGTTTGTTTTTTTATAATTTTTTTTGTTTTTTAACAGGACACTTTTTTAAAATTTGTGACTGTTTTCCCAGTGGGTCTCTTTCTTACCACAAAATTAAAAGTGATAGAAAAAATGTTGAGCTGTGGGGGGGCACAGTTCCTCTCACTGTCTGTCGCTGCACGGTGCAGACTGCAGCAGTCTAGATGAGTTTGTCACCAGCTGCTGTGCTTTGCATAGGCAGTAACTTGGATAACAAAGCTCATTTTATCATGCTGTGAGCACGATCATCCCAGTCACAGGCTAACCTGCTAATGACAAACTCATTTTGACTGCTCCACTCCACATAGGAACATCTGGCACCAACCGAGATGTCAAAGCACACACTGGCTGTTTTATAGGTTTAGGGTGAGTTCACATGTCCAGTAATCATCCGTTAGTACCGATCTTGCAGAGATCAAAAAAAAAGTTCTGCAAACACAACTTTGTCTGTTCAACTTTTTTGTCCCCTTAAAGGGAACCTGTCACCTGGAATATGCGTTCTGACCTATCAGCAGATGCATGTGTGCCCTAATTACACCTCCCTACCCATCCTTGTGTTGTAAAATTGCGTAATATGAAAGTAATAAAAAAACGTTTTATTACCTTCATATTTCCTATGTAAATTAGAAAGCCGCTGGCCCCAGGGGCGGAGCCTTGCCCTATGGACGTCTGCATACTTTCCGTGGGATCACGCCCCTGTGGGCGTGATACCATGTAGTCACATGAGCAACGTCCCTGTCGCTCATTCTATCTTGCGCGTGTTTATACTTACCATTGCAGCAGGCTTCTCTTCCGGGTTCTCCTTATCAGTTTCAGCCGCGCACTGCGCATGCGCAGTGCGCGTCTGAAGCCGGCGAGTGAACACCCGGAAAAGAAGCCTGCCACAATGCGCGCAGGATAGAATGAGCGACGGGGACGTCCATGGACTCACATGTTTACAAAACGGATCCGTCAGAAATAATTTTGCAAACGTATCTCTGGAGGATACTTTCTAATTGGTTACAGGACATGAACCTTAATTTACTCCATAATTGACTTGGAAATCAAGTTCAACTGCCCCTGCTTCTATCCCCTTCTCCCCTACATACCGTAGTAACAGTTGATCTGGAGAGATTCTATAGTGAGTGCAGATATTGCCATCACCACCCACACTCAGGAAGTCTGGGGAAGCCCAAATGTTCTATTGCACTTGTGAGAAGACCAATACTGTGACTTTTTGAAGCTTTTACACTAGGTCCCACAAAGTTTGTTATGCTACGGGGGGAAGGGGGGTGCTAGTTGTTGAATCCCCACTTGTTTGACATATTTTTTAGTTATTCTACTCACTTAAACAGTGCTATTAATTCCACATCGCTGTAGACATAATCACTGCCCCCATTGGGGCTCTCCACAATCTAAATTCCCTATCAGTATGTCTTTGGAGTGTTGGAGAAAAACTGAGAACCTGGAGGAAATCCAGAAAACACATGGAGAACATGCAAACTTGTTATTGGTGGGATCTTATCCCAGGACCAGTAATGATGACTTAGCCGAAGTATGGGCCATCCATAATAAATAACTGAGCATCATTAAATCGATCTGCTTATACAAAGATGCCATTAGTAATAGATTTGTGGTTTGACACACCTTTTAAAGCACATCTGTTGGCTAATTATGCTGGTTTATGAAAGGCACCATACTTCACTTACAGATTAGCAGCTTGCATAGCTCAAATTACACAAAAATCTAATCTGCCACTTTGCTACTAGTAGTTCTGAAAGTGCCACCAGACACATAGGTGTCATGAATGAGCATTAATTAGAGGAGTGCTGCCTTTTCCCAATTCTCTAGTAACAGACTGCTGCATATACCGAAGTCTTTCAATCACTGCCCGGAGGGGTGGGCTTCTCACAATTATAGCAAACTCAAACTATATACCCATTGTATTTCTTTTAGTGCTACAAGTAGCTAAATGGCAAACTATGGTTTATGCTTTTTTTTGCTACTGAGTATTGAAATATAGTTGTAACATGCTTCCTCTACATAGAGCACTAACGTAAGATCCACTTTAACAATTGGGCTAGGTTCACATTAGCATTTGGAGTTTCATTTTACTGTTCCTATACTGGACCAGTAAAATAAAACTCCTGCACTAAATAGCTCTATGCTATGAAGGACACAAAATAGGGCCGGGAAATCCCCATTAACTACAACGGGCTCTGTTTGGCCTCTGTTTGCATGGCTTTCAGTTTTCTAATGTCTAATGCAGTGAAGTGTGTTTTTCCTCTATCATAAAACAACATTTGTCACTATGGAAATAGTACTGGGAGATTTCGGCTCTGAATTCACTAGAATTATGATTGCATCTCTGGACTATGATACAGGATGTAACTTATGATCAGTAGAAGATACGTAATGTACAGTATTTACAAAGTTTCATTCTACAAGAAAATTGAAAGATGGATTTGCAATGTTTCTGACTTTTCTTTAGTGACATCCACTATTTGGATCAAACATAGACCAAAAATATGGCTAATCAAATATATCCGGGAGACTTTTCAGGAATAGATCGTTCAGCACACATAGTCTGTGATTTTTCTCGGGAGTGCGGTACGGATTACACAGAATGATGTAATACCAAGAACAATGATATCTTGAAAAAACAATAAGATCATTTCACTCAAAAAATAATCATTTTGCCTATTTGTCAACTGACTGGGAGGGAGTAGACTGCATGGTTATCATGTAATGAGAATTACTAGCAACATGTTCACAATGATTATGCAGTGTAAATGCACCTAAAGTGGAACTGTTCACCATGGTAAGATGCAGTGGGTATGGAAAGTATTCAGACCCCTTTAAATTTTTCACTCTGTTTCATTGCAGCCATTTGGTAAGTTCAAAAAAGTCTTTTTTTTTTCCTCATTAATGTACACTCTGCATCCCATCTTGACAGAAAAAAAATAAATGTAGAAATTTTGGCAACTTATTAAACAAGAAAAACGGAAATATCACATGGTCATATGTATTGAGACCCTTTGCTCAGTATTGAGTAAAAGCACCTTTTTGAGCTAATACAGCCATGAGTCTTCTTGGGAATGATGCAACAAGTTTTTCACACCTGGATTTGGAGATCCTCTGCTATTCTTCCTTGCAGATCCTCTCCAGTTCTGTCAGGTTCGATGGTGAACGTTGGTTGACAGCCATTTTCAGGTCTCTCCAAAGATGCTCAATTGGGTTTAGGTCAGGGCTCTGGCTGGGCCAGTCAAGAATGGTCAGAGTTGTTCTGAAACCACTCCTTTGCTATAGTAGCTGTGTGCTTAGGGTCATTGTCTTGTTGGAAGGTGAACCTTCGGCCAAGTCTGAGGTCCAGAGCACTCTGGAAGAGGTTTTCTTCCTGGGCATCTCTGTACTTGGCCGCATTCATCTTTCCTTCAATTGCAACCAATCATCCTGTCCCTGCAGCTGAAAAACACCCCCATAGTATGATGCTGCCACCACCTTGTTTCACTGTTGGGAGTGTATTAGGCAGGTGATGAGCACTGCCTGGTTTTCTCCACAAATGCAACTTAGAATTATCACCAAAAAGTTCTATCTTCGTCTCATCAGACCAGAGAATCTTATTTCTCATAGTCGAGATCTGGCACCCGCTCCCCCCTGTTTTTCACTTTAATATTATATACACATAATACTTTTTTCTTTTTGGTGAGGGAGGATATTGTTCCTTTGACACCATTTTTTAACAAATATACTCGCACATATGAGTGGCACAATTGCTTATACATCCCCTGTACACGGTTTCCAGCCCTGATGTGATAACTACTGTTGAACACCAGGAATGGAGTTCTAGGCTTACTCCGATATATCGATATACATACGTGTATGAATCATATAGGTGTATATATACACTTTACGGAGCACTGGATCCGTACCTTTGACCAGAGCATGCGCATTGGATTTTTTTCCCACGCTCATGAACTTAATTCACCCCGTCACCTACCAACCTGCGATAAACTCCTGTGAACTCGCAGTATGAGCGGCTGTAAGCTGAATTCTGGCACCCGCTTCCTTTTTTTTACTTTGATTCACATACATATAATGTTTTATCGGGTTTTTTCTTTTTCCCCTTTTTTTTCTTTTTGTTAAAGGAGGAGATTGTTCCCTTGACACTTTTTCAATAAACATATCTACATATGTGAGTGGCACAATGGGTTGCACGTTCCCTACACGGTTCCCTGCCCTATGCGTTAATTACTGTTAAACATCAGGAATGGTGTTCTAGGCTGACTCTGATAAACTGATATAATTGAATATATATATATTTATAGAGGTATATTTATTTTTTTAGCTTCCAGACACAATAAATACACTGATAGTTTGTTTTAATACATTTTTTTTTATATATATACGATTCTATGTTTCTGGGACAGAAAGAAAGAAATATAATGGAGACATGTTTTATAATTCTACAATTACAATGTATTACGTCATGTTTATTTTTAAATGTATGGATTCCCGCCGATTTTTTTCAAAGGAGGTGGTGTCATGAAGTCAGCACAATGGTATATAATGCTTGTGTGGTCTCTAATACAGCAGATTTGATGTTCTTTTGCCTGTTTGTCCTGAGGAAGGGAGTTGAGTCTCCTGAAACGCGTTGACCTGTGCATGAAATAAAGCAACATTAATCTTAAACTTCCATGATCATTTGGTCATTGGCACGGCTTGGAAACCCATCTCTACTACTCTCTGTTATCAGCCACCGTGGGGACTTCTGCTGTGACCTGGAGTTACATGCCTTTACAGGAGATGTGACTGTCACAACCCTTATTGGTGAGTAGTACTGCTCATTCCTAAAGCCCATATCTATTGGGGTAAGACCCTGTTGCGCTTCTTTTTCCACAGTTGTCTTATTTCTCATAGTCTGGGAGTTCCTCATGTGTTTGTTTGCAAACTATGCAGGCTTTCATATGTCTTGCACTAAGGAGAGGTTTCCGTCTGGCCACCCTGCCATAAAGGCCCTGCTGGTGGTGGAGGGCTGCACTGATAGTTGACTTTGTGGAGCTTTCTCCCATCTCCCTATTGCATCTCTGGAGCTCAGCCACAGTGATCTTGGGGTTCTTCTTTACCTCTCTCACCAAGGCTCTTCTTCCATAATTTCTCAGTTTGGCTGGACGGCCAGGTCTAGGAACAGTAATGCTGGTCCCAAACTTCTTCCATTAAAGAATTATGGAGGCCACTGTACTCTTAGGAACCTTGAGTACTGTAGAAATTCTTTTGTAACCTTGGCCAGATCTTTGCCTTGCCCCAAATCTGTCACTAAGCTCCTTGGACAGTTCCTTTGACCTCATGATTCTCATTTGGTCTGCCATGCACTGTGAGCTGCGAGGTTTTATATAGACCGGTATGTGCCTTCCCAAATCAAGTCATATCAGTTTAATTAAACACAGCTGGACTCCAATAAAGGAGTAGAAACATCTCAAGGAGGATCACAAGGAAATGAACAGCATGTGACTTAAATATGAGTGTCTGAGCAAAGGGTCTGAATACTTATGACCATGTGATATTTCACTTTTTCTTGTTTAATAAATTTGCAAAGATTTCTACATTTCTGGGGTTTTTTTTCTGTGAAGAGGGGGTGCAGAGTGTACATTAATTAGAAAATAATGAACTTTTTTGAATTTACCAAATGGCTGCAATGAAACAAAGAGTGAAAAATTTAAAGGGGTCTGAATACTTTCTGTACCCACTGTACTGAGGAGACGCACTGACAATGAGTTGGCAATAACCTGCTGCCCAGGAGAGTAGTTGCTGGTGGAGTACTCCCGGAACTACGCACCAACAGGGTACAGGACCCTAGGTCAGGCATAAAGCTCCAGGCATGCTTGATAACACCTGCACAGCGAGGGGACCATCAAGGACCTCGTTGACCCTAAAAATCCGAGACTCAGTAGCAAAGAGAGAGCCAGGGACAGGACCAGAGACTCCAACCCCACAGGGTTCAAGCTGCTGTCATATGGACAGCAGTGGAAAGAAAAACCACCGGACGGGGACCGCCAGTTGCTCTACGCCACGGGGACCCACCAACTAGAGACAGGTGCAGGAGAAGAGGGTACCAGATTACTACACTGGCACTGGGACAAAGGGGACCTGAAGGAGAAACAAGCCGGCCTCAGGTGACCAGTTACCACCAGAAAGTGAGTAAAGAACCAGTTGCACTGAACCCCTTGTGTGCACTACCTTCTTCCGACACCTGTCATTACACCTACCCTCTGGGGCCTGGCCCTGCTTGTGGAAGGTCTAACATCCAGGCTGCCATTAACACCAGCCCCTGTAGTGGACATTGTGCAGCGGCGACTCCATCCATATAGCCGCAACAACACAAGTGGCGTCACGTATGAGCACTAATCTAATCCCCTGTAAATATACCCCCTTTACAAAAAGGGCACAGGGCACGGAACCGGGCAACGGCCACAAAAGTGACATTCCCCAGAAATACACTGCCCGGGATCAAGTACCCCATATCCGTGGGTGCGACACTTACACCAGGGTTAACGTGTAAATCTCTTAAAAAAACATGATTCAGACAACCCCTGTTGGAACATTCCCTATAATGAGGCAGAGGGAGCCACCTTGGACAGAGTCGGTCCTATGATCTAGCGGTGTCTGTCTTTTTAAGTGCATAAAATTGCAGTCGACCATAGTTTTATGCACTTTTGAAAAGAAGGACACCACTAAACAGAGGCCAGACGTAGTCCAGAGTAACTCTGCTGCCTAGTGAATGGACACACCGGGGGTTGCATGTGTGCCGCCCCCGCGACAGCTGACGGGCTGCTCGGACCCGGATCCACAGTGGCTCGAGGGGTAGCACAGCTACCCGGAATAAAAAGGGGGAATGTTTTGGGTGGTGAATGGGATAATGTTCGTGACGCCACCCACGGTGTGTGGTAACGTGAGGGACCACCGCTGCCGGTTGGGGGGGGAGCCCGGGGACGATGGTGTGGCAGCTCGAGATGTTAACCCCTCCGTGGGCAGGGGGAGTGGTGTCCCGGGACTCGGTGATGGATGGAGTGGGGAACCCGTCGGGGGTGAAGGGATATCGGGTACTCACACAGTCCAAAGTCACTGACTCTGACACCAGGTAAACAAAACTCTTAAATGCTCCGTCACCGTTGGTCGAGCATGCTGGGTCCGTGCCCCTTTGGTGTTGCTGGTTGGTCTGAAGCTTTGTCCCTTGGCACTGTGTGTCCTTCGTATGGATCCCTTTCGATTAAAACTACTCGGGTCCCGCTCACCTGCATGGCTAGCAGGGTGAGCTTGCTCTCAGGGTTCACGCTTGGGATTTTCTGGATGGTTGTGGGAAGTCCTATCCCCCTCTTCGGATTTGATGTACTTTTTTCCTGTGTGTCCTGAGGAAGGGAGCAGAGACTCCAGAAACGCGTCGACCTAAAGATGAAATAAAGGAACATTAACTCTCTATGGTCAGAGTGGTCACTGGCGCGGCCGTGCAAGCCCTACTTCACCATTCTCTGTTATCAGCCATTTTGGGTCCTGCTGCCTTTGGCCGGGATTTGTTGCCTGCATAGTAGTTGTGACTCTCACAACTCTCTGGGTGAGTGATATTCATTATTTCACCCCATATATTACTCGGATAAGACCCTATTGCGCTTCTCTTTTCCACAGTTTCTCTTATTGCATTTAGCGTCTGGGAGAGGAAGTGCGCTCCCTCTCCCAAGCGATTGGGACCCTTGAGACGTGATCACGGAGGCCCAATCGTTACCATTGTAAACCGAGGTTGTCATGACGAACTCTAGGTCAGTCAGCTATGACTATCCCCTTAGATCAGGGGTCTCAAACACGCGGCCCGCATGCGGCCCTTCAGGTGGCTTCTTGCGGCCCGCAGACCCGTGGACCTGGTAAAGATGGCGACCGGTGCAGGGGCCGCAGCTGCCAGTTATTTATTTCAGCCTACAGTTTTGTCTTTGCCGCGCACAGTGAAGTTCTCACTGCAGAACGCAATAACAGCCGCCTGCCAATCAGATGCAAGCACCTGCTGCATATGACCTCAGATGATTGCTTGTGATTGGCCAGTGGCTGTTGTGCAGTGAGAACTGCTTTGCACGCGCCGGCCGAAAGTTCAGCGATGACAGCAGCTGTGATCATTACCGGGTCCACGTGCCTGCGTGCTGCTGACAGCAGGTGAGAAGAATGTTTTCGTGTGTGTGTGGGGTTCTGTGTTGCTGGCTGAGGCTGCACTGTGTGTGTGGCATGCCGTGTGCGTGGGTGGTTCTGTTGCTGGCTGAGGCTGCACTGTGTGTGTGTGTGTGTGTGTGGGTGTGGTAGCTGAGGCTTCACCGAGTCCACGTGCCTGCATGCCGCTGACAGCAGGTGAGAAGAATGTTTTCGTGTGTGTGTGTGGTGTGTGTGTTTCTGTTGCTGGCTGAGGCTGCACAGGGTGTGTGTGGTGTGTGTGTGTTAGCTGAGGCTGCACAGGGTGGGGGTGGTGGTGTTAGCTGAGGCTGCACAGGGTGGGGGTGGTGGTGTTAGCTGAGGCTGCACAGGGTGGGGGTGGTGGTGTTAGCTGAGGCTGCACAGGGTGGGGGTGGTGGTGTTAGCTGAGGCTGCACAGGGTGTGTGTGTGTGTGTGTGTGTGTGTTAGGTTAGGCTGCACAGGGTGGGGTGTGTGTGTGAGCTGAGGCTGCACAGGGTGGGGTGTGTGTGTGTGTGTGAGCTGAGGCTGCACAGGGTGTGTGTGTGGTGTGTGTGTGTGAGCTGAGGCTGCACAGGGTGTGTGTGTGTTAGCTGAGGCTGCACAGGGTGGGGGTGGTGGTGTTAGCTGAGGCTGCACAGGGTGGGGGTGGTGGGGTTAGCTGAGGCTGCACAGGGTGGGGGTGGTGGTGTTAGCTGAGGCTGCACAGGGTGGGGGTGGTGGGGTTAGCTGAGGCTGCACAGGGTGGGGGTGGTGGGGTTAGCTGAGGCTGCACAGGGTGGGGGTGGTGGGGTTAGCTGAGGCTGCACAGGGTGGGGGTGGTGGTGTTAGCTGAGGCTGCACAGGGTGGGGGTGGTGGTGTTAGCTGAGGCTGCACAGGGTGGGGGTGGTGGTGTTAGCTGAGGCTGCACAGGGTGGGGGTGGTGGTGTTAGCTGAGGCTGCACAGGGTGGTGGTGTTAGCTGAGGTTGAACAGGGTGGGGGTGGTGGTGTGTTAGCTGAGGCTGCACAGGGTGGGGGTGGTGGTGTGTGAGCTGAGGCTGCACAGGGTGGGGGTGGTGGTGTGTGAGCTGAGGCTGCACAGGGTGGGGGTGGTGGTGTGTGAGCTGAGGCTGCACAGGGTGGGGGTGGTGGTGGGTGAGCTGAGGCTGCACAGGGTTGGGGGTGGTGGTGCGTGAGCTGAGGCTGCACAGGGTGGGGGTGGTGGTGCGTGAGCTGAGGCTGCACAGGGTGGGGGTGGAGGTGCGTGAGCTGAGGCTGCACAGGGTGGGGGTGGTGGTGCGTGAGCTAAGGCTGCACAGGGTGGGGGTGGTGGTGCGTGAGCTGAGGCTGCACAGGGTGGGGGTGGTGGTGCGTGAGCTGAGGCTGCACAGGGTGGGGGGGTGGTGCGTGAGCTGAGGCTGCACAGGGTGGGGGGGGGGTGCGTGAACTGAGGCTGCACAGGGTGGGGGGGTGGTGCGTGAACTGAGGCTGCACAGGGTGGGGGTGTGTGTGTGTGTGAACTGAGGCTGCACAGGGTGGTGGGGGTGGTGTGTGAACTGAGGCTGCACAGGGTGGGGGGGTGGTGTGTGAACTGAGGCTGCACAGGGTGGGGGGGGGTGTGTGTGTGTGAACTGAGGCTGCACAGGGTGGGGGGTGTGTGTGTGTGTGTGTGAACTGAGGCTGCACAGGGTGGGGGGTGTGTGTGTGAGCTGAGGCTGCACAGGGTGGGGGGTGTGTGTGTGTGTGTGAGCTGAGGCTGCACAGGGTGGGGGGGTGTGTGTGTGTGTGTGTGTTAGCTGAGGCACATTGCTACAAGGGGACAAGGATGCGCACATTTTTACAGAATGGGAAACAAGATGGGGCACATTACTACAAGATGTTGGCCAAAATTACTATGCGGTGGTTATTGTAAAACTGTATTACTTACAAAAAGGGGAAAAATGTAAAAAAAAAAGTGTGTATGTATGTAGATATATATATATATATATATATATACACACACTACACATTTGTTATAATGGACAAATGAAAAATGTTCAAAAACAGTGATTCAAGGGTGTATAGAAAGAAAAAATGGTACCACTACCAATGTCACTTTGTCCTGAAAGGAATGCGGCCCCTCAAATTATTTTTTTCCTGTGTGCGGCCCATACACCCAGCCGAGTTTGAGACCCCTGCCTTAGATCATGCCAGGAGCATGGTCTGAGAAGTTTTACACTGACATATATAATCTATTGCAATGCTTTTGCATTGCAATGGATTACACCAATGATCAGAGTAATAAAAGTTAAAGTCCCATATATAGGGACTAAGTGAAAAAGTAAAAAAAACTTGTAAGAATATTTTAAAATAAATAAAAAAAATGGCAAATAAAGATCAAAAAATGGAAAAAAACGAAAAAAAAAACAAACCCCCTATATTTATGAAAAATAAAATAAAAAAGTAGACATATTTGGAATCGCTGCATACGAAGCAACACGATCTATAAAACTAAAACACTATTTAACCTCTTCAGTAAACACCGTAAAAAAAAACGTGGCCGAAAGAATATGCCTTCTCATCATGGCTCCCAAAAAGTTTAATAAAATGCCATATAGCTCCATCAATGGAGAAACAGAAAAGCTTTAGCTCCCAGAATACAGCAATGCAAAAAATAATTTTTTTCAAGAAAATTGTTTTCACGGTATATTAGTGGCAAAACATAAAAAAACCCCCAAACAATTGAAATCTGGAATTCGTACTGACCTGAAGAATAAAGCTGTTTTATCACGTTTATGGCACAGTGAATGGTGTAAAAAAAATAAAAAATAAATAATAATTCATTAATTTGTCATGATGACTATGGGATAGCGGGGAAGTAGGGCTCCTAAGCTGTCTGTCACACATGGTAAATTGAACTAGAGGGAAGTGGGATCACTGGCCCAAGATACTGTTCACTGATCCGGAGGAGCGGACCTGTGTGGCTACCGAGACGTCACCACAATCACAGAAGGTGGAAGCAGACAGAATTCTGATAGGTATCCGCCAGGAGGCAGCCCTGGGGGATCCCAGTACCTCGGCAGCTGGCACCACAGGACGAAGACTAGGAACTGGAACGGATGAGGCAGACAAAGCTTTTGCAGACTGGAGCAGACTGATAGCTGTGGACTTAGGTAGACGTAAGATGCTTGCAGGGTCTGAAGGACACAGGATGGTCACAGGTGGGATCACAGACAATACTAGGCAGAGCAAAGACAACGTCACAGAACAGTATAGAGAACGGGTAAGATTATGGGGACTTGACAACTAGCATGGGCAGACTAGCTACGGAACACATTGAACAGGCACCTCGCAATGGGTGAGAATGCCTAAAATACACTGTACCAAATGGGAGCCAAGAGGCACTTCTAGGTTGAGTCGCGCTGGCCCTTTAATAAAAGAGTGAGCAGCGCGGCTGCATCCTAAGCATGCTCCCAAGAGTCCTACTACGCATGTGTGGGCCACGGGAACCAGAGGATGGATCAGGAAGCATGGAGCAGGAGGAGACAGCAGGGGAACGTCAGTGCCCCTTACGAGGAGCAGGAGCGTCGACAGATGAACAGGGGAGACCCAGAGACCGGACAGAGGCTGTGGCAGCAGGGGAGGTGAGCAGGTAAGAGCATCGGTGCTCCTGGGCTGGGAGCGTGGACTATGTGGTTCCTCTTATTTTGATACACAGCCAAGAAAAGCACACGGCTGGGGGCTGCACCCTGTAGCCGTCTGCTTTATCATGGCTGGGTATCATAATACGGGTGAACCCGATGCCAATTTTTTTAAATTTATTTTTACAGCAATAGAGATGCAGACACAGCGCCTCTAATTCGTTAAAGTCACACACAAAGTCACACACGCTGGGGGCACGAATCAGAGACGGAGGAAGCAGTGAATATGTATGAAGTTAATGAATGACCTCAGAAGTAGCGTTAGAGCCGCACGGAGACTTGGTAAGTATAACGCGCCTGCGCCAATCGCCCTATCCCTTCTACAACCATTTTAAAGTGCCAAATTCTGGTCCCCATAAACGTATAAGTTTTTTTTTAACCCGGTTGGACCCACCGATCCCGGGTATCTGCTTGTCCGCCCATCAGTAACCAAGAAGAATAATTTCATACATTTTTCTACCTTTAAGGTCACCCATAATTTTTTAATTGAATTGTACATGTTATAGGTGATATTAAAGGTGGAAAAAGTTCTGAAATGGTTCTTCTTGGTATGTTTTTTATATGACAAAAACCTGACATTTTAACAGGTGTGTGTAGACTTTTTTTACCCACTGTATATTACATAGTTTCTTATCTTTACATGTACTATCGATTTAAAAAAGTATATTCACTATTTAATAAATAATTTCAATGCCAATCTACTTTGCATATAACATTAATGAGAATAATTCAACTATAACAGGTACAGGAACACTTTCTTTTCTTCGCAACAGAGAAAACATTTAAAGGGAATCTGTCACCAGGTTTTTGCTCCCCCATCTGAGAGCAGAATAATGTAGAGACAGAGACCCTGACTCCAGTGATGTGTCACTTACTGAGCTGTTTGCTGTCATTTTAATAAAATCAATATTTTCTCTGATGCAGATCTTGCAATAAGGGTACGCTCACACAAACGTATAAATCGGACGAATGCAATGCGAGAAAATCTTGCATCGCACTCAGACTAATGTTATTCAAGGAGGGAGAGCTTTTTGATGGTCAGCTTTTTTCTCATCCAGATTCTCCGAGTGGAGTGCGATAATCGCATCAGCTGACAATAAAGGAGATGGGGAGAGTAATCCCTCCCTCTCCTCTGCAGCTGTGATCCGATCGCAGGTTCAGAACACAGCTGCATGACACTCGGCTCACGCTGGCAGCACTGCAGGAGCCAGGAGTCATTAGCCTATCTCATCCGATGCACTCACGATTGTGTGACTACAGCCTAAAGGCTACTTTACACGCTGCGATATCGGTACCGATATCACCAGCGTGGGTACCCGCCCCCATCTGTTGTGCGACACGGGCAAATCGCTGCCCGTGCCACACAACATCGCCCAGACATGTCACACATACTTACCTGCCCGGCGACGTCGCTGTGACCAACGAACCGCCTCCTTTCTAAGGGGGCGGTTCATTCAGCGTCACAGCGACGTCACAGCTGCGTCACTGAACCGCCGCCCAATAGAAGCGGAGAGGCTGAGATGAGCGGGACGTAACATCCCGCCCACCTCCTTCCTTCCGCATAGCGGCCAGGAGGCAGGTAAGGAGAGCTTCCTTGTTCCTGCGGTGTCACACGGAGCGATTTGTGCTGCCGCAGGAACGAGGAACAACCTCGTTACTGCTGCAGTAATGATTTTTGAGAATGGACCCCCATGTCACCGATGAGCGATTTTGTACGTTTTTGCAACGATGCAAAATCGCTCATAGGTGTCACACGCAACGGCATCGCTAATGTGGCCGGATGTGCGTCACAAAATCCGTGACCCCATCGAGTTCGGATTAGCGATGTCATAGCGTGTAAAGCCCCCTTAAAGGTACCATCACACATAACGAGATCGCTAGCAAGATCGCAGCTGAGTCACAGTTTCTGTGACGCAGTAGCGATCCCGTTAGCGATCTTGTTATGTGTGACACCTACCAGCGATCAGGCCCCTGCTGTGAGATCTCTAGTTGTTGCAGAATGGTCCAGGCCATTTTCTTCAAAGGCGATGTCCTGCTGGGAAGGACACATCGCTGTGTTTGACACTGTGTGACAGGGTCACAGTGACTGCTGAGATCGTTATACAGGTCACTACTGCGACCTGTATTGTTCCTGCATCATGGTAAGATCTGACTGTGTGACATCTCACCAGCGACCTCCCAGCGACTTACCTGCGATCCCTATCAGGTCGCATTATTTTCGCGATCGCTGGTAAGTTGTTGTGTGTGACTGGGCCTTTTATACAGAGCTCATGAATATGCTGGACTACCTAGCAGCAGGCTAGTACTCCTCTAATGATAATCTACTGTTGATTAAACAGTGATTTTGTCAAAACTACACTAAGCAGCCCAGTAAGTGACATACCGCTGGATCAGGATCTCTGCCCCGACATTATGCCACTCTCAGATTAGGTAGCAAAAACCTGCTGACAGATTCTCTTTAATTTTTCTGTTTATGCACAGTGGCTTACATCTATTATTTTTGTAAATTTTCTTCGTCTTTTTTTCTATTCCAAGCATTGCTCTTGTGCAGGCATGGATGTCCAATAGCAAAAGATTTCACTATGGCAAAAAATAATATCACTGTATGAAAAAAATCAATTGTTGGAGAATTGTCAAAGAAGAGTGTAGACATTAGGGGCAAACATGTTGTTGATACAGTGCCTACAAGTAGTATTCAACCCCCTGCAGATTTAGCAGGTTTACACATTCGGAATTAACTTGGCATTGTGACATTTGGACTGTAGATCAGCCTGGAAGTGTGAAATGCACTGCAGCAAAAAAGAATGTTATTTCTTTTTTTATTTTTTTTTTTTAAATTGTGAAAAGTTTATTCAGAGGGTTATTTATTATTCAACCCCTCAAACCACAAGAATTCTGTTTGGTTCCCTTAAAGTATTAAGAAGTATTTCAGGCACAAAGAACAATGACCTTCACATGTTTGGATTAATTATCTCTTTTTCCAGCCTTTTCTGACTAATTAAGACCCTTCCCAAACTTGTGAACAGCACTCATACTTGGTCAACATGGGAAAGACAAAGGAGCATTACAAGGCCATCAGAGACAAGATCCTGGAGGGTCACAAGTCTGGCAAGGGGTACAAAACCCTTTCCAAGGAGTTGGGCCTACCTGTCTCCACTGTTGGGAGCATCATCCGGAAGTGGAAGGCTTATGGAACTACTGTTAGCCTTCCACGGCCTGGACAGCCTTTGAAAGTTTCCACCCGTGCCGAGGCCAGGCTTGTCCGAAGAGTCAAGGCTAACCCAAGGACAACAAGGAAGGAGCTCCGGGAAGATCTCATGGCAGTGGGGACATTGGTTTCAGTCAATACCATAAGTAACGTACTCCACCGCAATGGTCTCCGTTCCAGACGAGCCCGTAAGGTACCTTTACTTTCAAAGCGTCATGTCAAGGCTCGTCTACAGTTTGCTCATGATCACTTGGAGGACTCTGAGACAGACTGGTTCAAGGTTCTCTGGTCTGATGAGACCAAGATCGAGATCTTTGGTGCCAACCACACACATGTGACGTTTGGAGACTGGATGGCACTGCATACGACCCCAAGAATACCATCCCTACAGTCAAACATGGTGGTGGCAGCATCATGCTGTGGGGCTGTTTCTCAGCCAAGGGGCCTGGCCATTTGGTCCGCATCCATGGGAAGATGGATAGCATGGCCTACCTGGAGATTTTGGCCAAGAACCTCCGCTCCTCCATCAAGGATCTTAAGATGGGTCGTCATTTCATCTTCCAACAAGACAACGACCCAAAGCACACAGCCAAGAAAACCAAGGCCTGGTTCAAGAGGGAAAAAATCAAGGTGTTGCAGTGGCCTAGTCAGTCTCCTGACCTTAACCCAATTGAAAACTTGTGGAAGGAGCTCAAGATTAAAGTCCACATGAGACACCCAAAGAACCTAGATAACTTGGAGAAGATCTGCATGGAGGAGTGGGCCAAGATAACTCCAGAGACCTGTGCCGGCCTGTTCAGGTCTTATAAAAGACGATTATTAGCTGTAATTGCAAACAAGGGTTATTCCACAAAATATTAAACCTAGGGGTTGAATAATAATTGACCCACACTTTTATGTTGAAAATTTATTAAAATTTAACTGAGCAACATAACTTGTTGGTTTGTAAGATTTATGCATCTGTTAATAAATCCTGCTCTTGTTTGAAGTTTGCAGGCTCTAACTTATTTGCATCTTATCAACCCTGCTAAATCTGCAGGGGGCTGAATACTACTTGTAGGCACTGTACAACCTGTGCAGCCACACGAAGGGGGGAGGTTAAGAGTTAACAGAGCCCCCCACCGTCACCAAAACAGGTCGAGTTGTGCATTATAATACACTATTGAACAGCAAAGGGCAGCTGTATTGTTCTTGCACAGGGACCTTTTTTGTCCTCTACTGGTGGGCATACATAGATACTATTCAGAAACTAAAGTGTTAAGTATTATTCAGCTTAATAAGTAACCAACTATTTACACTCTTTCAATAGAAAAAGGAGTTAAAATAGAGAAGATAATTCTATGCAGTGCCATGATTTCCAGTGTGTGAATGGTATGCAGTGCTAATCTCAGCCAATAATGACACATTGATAATGAGGAAAGAATCTCTGAAACCTAGGCTCCTTCCTTAATTCCATAATATGTGATATAGTCCTTTCAAACAAAATATATACAAAAACTTGATTTTTAGGGTATAAGGAATGAAAAATACAGAAATTTGGGTTGAAAATGTATATAGTTTTCATTGTGTTTTTCTGTTCAGAATTCTATTTACTTCTTGAACTGAGCGTTTGATATTTTTCCCATTGAATTTCCTTTTTCTTAATACCAATAGCTAGAATTCATGTTTACAATCTTTGGAAAAGAATTTCAATCGTTCCTGTAATATTTTATTAATTTGTCTGAAAAATTAACATTGTCAACAAGATTTAAGTATTGCTTAAATCCTGCATAAGTTAATAAGATAATGTACAGTGAGTCAAATAGGGAACACAATGAATCCTTATTGTAATTGTAACTTTGCAAACTGAAACTATATAAAACCATATAAAACATGGGGTATCACCAAGGGGAATGCAGGACACTGAATTGCACGTCAGGGTGTAGGAACCACATTTACCGTATTTGTCGGACCATAAGACGCACCCTGGTATTGGAGGAGGAAAATAGGAAAATAAAATTTTAAGCAAAAAATGTGCTCATGACACACTGTTATGGGGCGAGGATCTGCTGCTGACACTGTTATGGGGGTAATGTCCCCATATTCTCTACTAAGGTACCCCATCCTGGAAATGATCCTCCTGCCTTGTATATGATTCCCATCCATGTATATATGTCCCTCATCCTGGTATAGCCCCCATCCTGGTATAGCCCCTATCCTGTTATATACCCCCATCCTGATATATAGCCCCATCCTGATAAATACCTCTATCCTGCTATATGCCCCCATCCTGCTATATTCCTAATGTATGTAAAGCGCTGTGGAATTAATAGCGCTATATAAATGAATAAAATTATTATTATATACCCCCATCCTGCTATATACCCCCATCCTGCTATATAACCTAATCCTGCTATATACCCCCATCCTGCTATATGCCCCCATCCTGCTATATACCCAATCCTGCTCATACAGTTAGGTCCAGAAATATTTGGACAGTGACACAATTTTTGCGAGTTGGGCTCTGCATGCCACCACATTGGATTTGAAATGAAATCTCTACAACAGAATTCAAGTGCAGATTGTAACGTTTAATTTGAAGGTTTGAACAAAAATATCTGATAGAAATTGTAGGAATTGTACACATTTCTTTACAAACACTCCACATTTTAGGAGGTCAAAAGTAATTGGACAATTAAACCAAACCCAAACAAAATATTTTTATTTTTAATATTTTGTTGCGAATCCTTTGGAGGCAATCACTGCCTTAAGTCTGGAACCCATGGACATCACCAAACGCTGGGTTTCCTCCTTCTTAATGCTTTGCCAGGCCTTTACAGCTGCAGCCTTCAGGTCTTGCTTGTTTGTGGGTCTTTCCGTCTTAAGTCTGGATTTGAGCAAGTGAAATGCATGCTCAATTGGGTTAAGATCTGGTGATTGACTTGGCCATTGCAGAATGTTCCACTTTCTTCCACTCATGAACTCCTGGGTAGCTTTGGCTGTATGCTTGGGGTCATTGTCCATCTGTACTATGAAGCGCCGTCCGATCAACTTTGCGGCATTTGGCTGAATCTGGGCTGAAAGTATATCCCGGTACACTTCAGAATTCATCCGGCTACTCTTGTCTGCTGTTATGTCATCAATAAACACAAGTGACCCAGTGCCATTGAAAGCCATGCATGCCCATGCCATCACGTTGCCTCCACCATGTTTTACAGAGGATGTGGTGTGCCTTGGATCATGTGCCGTTCCCTTTCTTCTCCAAACTTTTTTCTTCCCATCATTCTGGTACAGGTTGATCTTTGTCTCATCTGTCCATAGAATACTTTTCCAGAACTGAGCTGGCTTCATGAGGTGTTTTTCAGCAAATTTAACTCTGGCCTGTCTATTTGAGGAATTGATGAATGGTTTGCATCTAGATGTGAACCCTTTGTATTTACTTTCATGGAGTCTTCTCTTTACTGTTGACTTAGAGACAGATACACCTACTTCACTGAGAGTGTTCTGGACTTCAGTTGATGTTGTGAACGGGTTCTTCTTCACCAAAGAAAGTATGCGGCGATCATCCACCACTGTTGTCATCCGTGGACGCCCAGGCCTTTTTGAGTTCCCAAGCTCACCAGTCAATTCCTTTTTTCTCAAAATGTACCCGACTGTTGATTTTGCTACTCCAAGCATGTCTGCTATCTCTCTGATGGATTTTTTCTTTTTTTTCAGCCTCAGGATGTTCTGCTTCACCTCAATTGAGAGTTCCTTAGACCGCATGTTGTCTGGTCACAGCAACAGCTTCCAAATGCAAAACCACACACCTGTAATCAACCGCAGACCTTTTAACTACTTCATTGATTACAGGTTAACGAGGGAGACGCCTTCAGAGTTAATTGCAGCCCTTAGAGTCCCTTGTCCAATTACTTTTGGTCCCTTGAAAAAGAGGAGGCTATGCATTACAGAGCTATGATTCCTAAACCCTTTCTCCGATTTGGATGTGAAAACTCTCATATTGCAGCTGGGAGTGTGCACTTTCAGCCCATATTATATATATAATTGTATTTCTGAACATGTTTTTGTAAACAGCTAAAATAACAAAACTTGTGTCACTGTCCAAATATTTCTGGACCTAACTGTATACCAATGTGACGCCCTGGCAAAACCAGTTAATCACAAGTAGGCCCCTGCATAACACCTTCCCTCACTAGGAAACAAACAGCCAACCAGAAACCCTAGTCACCCCCCCTTAGGGAAAGCTAGACACACCAGTGGGCGTGACCAGGCGGTTGGGACACGCCCACCGAGGGGTCCAGACAGCCTGGGGAGGAAAACAGTCAGTTAAGCTTGGGAGTGGAGTTTAGGAGTTCAAGTGGAGAGGAGTGTGGGCTGGAGCTAAGTGTAGCTCCAGCAGGAAAGTTCAAGTTGAACGGTACCAGGGTAGGAGCCCTGGTGCCACTGTCTAGGAGGCAGACGGTGGTCTCCGTCAACAGGAGACGGGAAGATGGCTCGGCAGAACCGAGGTGGACCGGGACAGGGTTGTAGCCCGCCGGTACTGACATGGGGAACTGACCCGGAAACCGTAGCACAAAGGGGGGTACTCGGACCCTGAAGCTAGAACCGGAAACAAGCGGACTGGTTAATTCACCGATTGAGGCCAGGACTAGAGGTTCTGCCCACCCAAAGTCCCTCATAGAAGACAACAGCCCACCGATAGGGATAAGAGGTCACTGCCAGGGCCCATAGATCCCACGGGCCAGCGTCTGCGGGCACGGCTCCTTAGGCCACATCCATCCAGGAGCGGACTCCTGAGTTTCACGCTAGGAAGTCCACCTTACACAAAAACAGTGCAGAGAAAAGGATAGAGACCACCAGCTGGGTGGGGGACCCGAATGCAACCGGCCGCGGCACCAGCCACCAGCACCTTGGTTTAACAGAGACTTGTGTGGTTTATTAACTGTGAGTACACAAACACTCCCTGCGGTCACTATACCCTGCACAGAGACACTGGGTCCCGGGGCCACCATCCCTACCCACGGAGGGGTTAACAACTAGCTGCCACAACATCTCCCCCGGGTGCCCTATAACAGCAGCGGTAGTGTTCCATTTCACCACACACCGTGGGTGGCGTCACGAACTTACTACGGCCTAGCCCGTAAATCTACACACCCCCCTTTTATTCGGCATGTCCGCGAGACCCCCGGGTCCGGAGACCCTCAAGCCACCACCCCAGATGGCCCGGACCCGTGCAGCGCCGGCTGCTGGCACGGGGGATGCACACCCCATCCTGCTATATACCCCCACCCTGCTCATATTATACCTCCATCCTGGTATATACCCTCATCCTGCTATATACCCCATCCTGCTATATGGCCTGTATCCTATGGCACAGAAAAAAATAAATGTTTATACTCACCTTTCCACACTCCCTGCAGCATCGATCATCTTCCTCTCTGTGTCAGCAGCAACGACGCTGACCTGTGTGGAGCCGTCTGTTACCTGCAGCATCGCGATGACCTCCTGTTTGCCGGCCTGCTGATGTGTGTGGAGAGCGGTGCGCACAGCGATGACGTAATCTCTGTGCTCACCATTCTCTACACAGATCAGCCGGCCGGCAGACAGGAGGACATCGCGATGCTGCAGGGGAATGGTGCGTATACCGTACTTATTCACTGCCCCCCGCGATGATGATGTTGGGGGGCAGTGAATGCAGCCGCACATGATCACTCCAGGCTGTAGTTGCCAGGGGTGATCACGCTGGCCGGCTGTTTACTATGTGTGGACACCCCGCCCATGATCGCGGGCGTGCGTGCATATGAAATGAGCGGGCCCACGTGGTCACGGCAGGCGCTGCTACAGCCTGCGCATGGCGCCGATGACCCGCTACACCACAGCACCCTCATTTCCCGCAGCCCTACATTCAGACTATAAGACGCACACCCCACTCTCTCCCAACATTTGGGGGGAAAAAAGTGCGTCTTATAGTCCAAAAAATACGGTAGTAGCTGGTAAGTGGGTTATGTATGCTACATACTATATTGCCCCCAGGAGGATGGTTGTTACATAACTTTATGTTAGGCCATTCTCACACGTTCAGTATTTTTCCTCAATATTAATAAGCCAAAACCAGGAGTGTAAGGCCATGTGCCCACTGGAGCTTGTACCTGCGGATATATCCGTAGGTACGGCCGCAGGTTTCCCGCAACACCTCCCCCGGAATCTGCAGCTATACATAGCTGCGGGATTCCAGAGGAATTGTTGCGGTAAACCTGCGGATATTCATACGATTTACCTGTGGAACTACTGGCCTCTATCTCCATAGTGGAGGGCCGGGATTTCCGCAGGTAAATCCGCAGGAATAATTGACATGCAGTTATGTGCGGCTGCGGGATAGCAGCATATACCGCAACCGCACATTCCGCAGCATGGACACAGACACTCCCCATGTCCCATAGGATAACATGGGGAGTGTCTGTACTTGCTGAAACCTGCGGATTTGTCTAGAAAATCCAGATAAATCTGCAGGTTTTCCGCAGCAAAATCCGCAGGAGCAAGCTCCCGTGGGCACAGGGCCTAACAGTTAGAGGAAAAGTATAATTGAAACACGTCACCACTTCTGCACTTTTCACCCACTCCTGGTTTTGGCTTACAAATAATGATGTAAGATGTGGACCAAATACTGAACGTGTGAACATGGCCTTAGGGAGTGTTCACTTGTGTACAGCATTTTTACAGCATATCCTTTTCCTGTGTGATCACAGTTGAGAAAAAAGTATTTAAAATATTTGCTTTTCCCACATCGCTCTCTATGATTTTACCCTCATTGTTCTTTAAAGGGCCGACACCATCAAGTTTCTTATTCGTCCAGTTTCTTTTTTGGAGTTGAAGTTGGTTTGTTATTCAGCAATTTAGTATTTTCATTTTTTTACGGTTTAACAACAAAACGAACACATCATAATAATAAAATACAATGCACTGATGTACCCTAATATAAATACACTTAAAATCAGCTGCGAAAATTATAAAACTGACAAAAAATGGGCATCAAAGTGGGCACCGAAGTATGTTAGTGAAAGGGTTAAATGGCTTTGGGCCACTGATCTCACACCATATTTACATACCTAGTGATGCCACACATCAAATTCAGATCACTCCAGCCCGGCCCAAACAGGTTCTGGCCACCAGAACTGGCATCAAAGTGGGCAAATGGACAGTTTTCACAGATTTGAATAAGTAACGGGATTCCAGCGAAATATCTGCGGTAACTATATATCTGCAGGTATGTCCGCAGGTTTCCCGCAGCTGCTCGCCGGAATCCGCAGCTAAAATAGCTGCGGTAAACCTGCGGACTTTCATGCGATATACCTACGGAAGTCCCGGCCTCTATCTCCATAATGGAGGGCCGGTAATTCCGCAGGTAATTCCGCAGAAATAAGGCTATGTGCCCACGGGAGATTAAACCTGCGGATTTATAAGGTTTAGGCTATGTGTCCACGGTAGAATGTACCTGCGGATTTTTCTGCCTGAAAATCCGCGACTTTCGCGGCAAATCCGCACCCGCGGATTTACCGCGGATTTGCCGCGGATTTACCGCGGATTTGATGCGGATTTTTTTTTTTTCCCCCATTCAAAACCAAAAATCCGTACCAAATCTGCACCAAACAATTGACATGCTGCAGATTTTTCCGGATCAAAATCCGCGGCAAATCCGCAGCGGAAAAATCCGCAGCATGGACACAGCATTTCCAAAATGCCATTGAAATGGCTTGGAAGTGCCGCTGCTGCAGATTTTCGGGAAATCCGCGGTAAATCCGCGGCAAATCCGTGGCAAAATCCGCGGTAAATCCGCAGCGTGGGCACATAGCCTTATTCCGCAGAAATAATTGACATGCAATTACGTGCGGCTGCAGGACATCCGCAGCATATTCCGCAGCCGCACATATCCGCAACATGGACACAGCACTCCCCATGTCCCATAGGATAACATGGGGAGTGTCTGTACATGCTGAAACCTGCGGATTTATCTAGAAAATCCAGATAAATCCGCAGGTTTTCCGCTGCTAAATCCGCAGGTACAAGCTCCCGTGGGCACATAGCGTCTAATAAAACCGGAGAGCGCGTTATACACTTTCACCAGCAGATGGCGACAAAGTAGTGTTGTCAGGAGCACAGCCGTTTTGAGCGTATGTTGATCCAATGAGAAGATCCCTTTTTCGGTTGCTCCACCCCTTACGTACACCTCCTGTTGTCCAATTGACTGCTGTCATCTGTGATGGAGAACGCTGATTGGCTCAGCGATTTCCTGTCCTCGGTCATGTGACCGTTGCTCGGCTGCCTGCTGATGTATGGGACATGGCGCACTGGACGCGCTTTGAGAGGGAGCAGGAGAAAGATGTGAAGAAGCTGATCTGCAGCCTGAGCGGCCTGCACGACGAGCGCGACAAGAACTACCAGCTGGCGCTGCAGTATGCCTGGTCCAACTTCAGGTCTGCCACCATGTACATGATGCATTATGGGGCGCACTGCAAGTGCCAGCAATCATCCATATTAGTGACCGTGCTCATACATTACATGCTGCATTATGGGGCGCACTGCAAGTCCCAGCAATCATCAGTATTATACTGACCGTGCCCATACATTACATGCTGCATTATGGGGCGCACTGCAAGTGCCAGCAATCATCCATATTACTGACCGTGCTCATACATTACATGCTGCTTTATGGGGCGCACTGCAAATCCCAGCAATCATCCATATTATACTGACCGTGCTCATACATTACATGCTGCTTTATGGGGCACACTGCAAGTCCCAGCAATCATCAGTATTATACTGACCGTGCTCATACATTACATGCTGCTTTATGGGGCACACTGCAAGTCCCAGCAATCATCAGTATTATACTGACTGTGCTCATACATTACATGCTGCTTTATGGGGCGCACTGCAAGTCCCAGCAAT
This sequence comes from Anomaloglossus baeobatrachus, assembly GCF_048569485.1. NCBI lineage: Eukaryota > Metazoa > Chordata > Amphibia > Anura > Aromobatidae > Anomaloglossus > Anomaloglossus baeobatrachus. The sequence goes on along the minus strand of NC_134354.1, from coordinate 535,473,678 downwards.
CATCAGTATTATACTGACTGTGCTCATACATTACATGCTGCTTTATGGGGCGCACTGCAAGTCCCAGCAATCATCCATATTATACTGACCGTGCTCATACATTAGATGCTGCTTTATGGGGCGCACTGCAAGTCCCAGCAATCATCAGTATTATACTGACCGTGCCCATACATTACATGCTGCTTTATGGGGCGCACTGCAAGTCCCAGCAATCATCAGTATTATACTGACTGTGCTCATACATTACATGCTGCTTTATGGGGCGCACTGCAAGTCCCAGCAATCATCCATATTATACTGACCGTGCTCATACATTAGATGCTGCTTTATGGGGCGCACTGCAAGTCCCAGCAATCATCAGTATTATACTGACCGTGCTCATACATTACATGCTGCTTTATGGGGCGCACTGCAAGTCCCAGCAATCATCAGTATTATACTGACCGTGCTCATACATTACATGCTGCATTATGGGGCGCACTGCAAGTCCCAGCAATCATCAGTATTATACTGACCGTGCTTATACATTACATGCTGCTTTATGGGGCGCACTGCAAGTCCCAGCAATCATCAGTATTATACTGACCGTGCCCATACATTACATGCTGCTTTATGGGGCGCACTGCAAGTCCCAGCAATCATCAGTATTATACTGACCGTGCTCATACATTACATGCTGCATTATGGGGCGCACTGCAAGTCCCAGCAATCATCAGTATTATACTGACTGTGCTCATACATTACATGCTGCTTTATGGGGCACACTGCAAGTCCCAGCAATCATCAGTATTATACTGACTGTGCTCATACATTACATGCTGCTTTATGGGGCACACTGCAAGTCCCAGCAATCATCAGTATTATACTGACCGTGCCCATACATTACATGCTGCTTTATGGGGCGCACTGCAAGTCCCAGCAATCATCAGTATTATACTGACCGTGCTCATACATTACATGCTGCTTTATGGGGCGCACTGCAAGTCCCAGCAATCATCAGTATTATACTGACTGTGCCCATACATTACATGCTGCTTTATGGGGCGCACTGCAAGTCCCAGCAATCATCATTAATATACTGACTGTGCTCATACATTACATGCTGCTTTATGGGGCGCACTGCAAGTCCCAGCAATCATCAGTATTATACTGACTGTGCTCATACATTACATGCTGCTTTATGGGGCGCACTGCAAGTCCCAGCAATCATCATTAATATACTGACTGTGCTCATACATTACATGCTGCTTTATGGGGCGCACTGCAAGTCCCAGCAATCATCATTAATATACTGACTGTGCTCATACATTACATGCTGCTGTTGTGAGTGAGCACTGCAAGTCCCAGCAATCATCAGTATTATACTGACCGTGCCCATACATTACATGCTGCTTTATGGGGCGCACTGCAAGTCCCAGCAATCATCAGTATTATACTGACCGTGCTCATACATTACATGCTGCTTTATGGGGCGCACTGCAAGTGCCAGCAATCATCCATATTATACTGACCGTGCCCATACATTACATGCTGCTTTATGGGGCGCACTGCAAGTCCCAGCAATCATCATTAATATACTGACTGTGCTCATACATTACATGCTGCTGTTGTAAGCGAGCACTGCAAGTGCCAGCAATCATCAGTATTATACTGACTATGCTCATACATTACATGCTGCTTTATGGGGCGCACTGCAAATCCCAGCAATCATCAGTATTATACTGACCGTGCTCATACATTACATGCTGCTGTTGTGAGTGAGCACTACAAGTCCCAGCAATCATCCATATTATACTGACCGTGCTCATACATTACCTGCTGCTTTATGGGGCGCACTGCAAGTCCCAGCAATCATCATTAATATACTGACCTTGCTCATACATTACATGCTGCTTTATGGGGCGCACTACAAGTCCCAGCAATCATCAGTATTATACTGACCGTGCTCATACATTACATGCTGCTTTATGGGGCGCACTACAAGTCCCAGCAATCATCAGTATTATACTGACCGTGCCCATACATTACATGCTGCTTTATGGGGCGCACTGCAAGTCCCAGCAATCATCATTAATATACTGACTGTGCTCATACATTACATGCTGCTGTTGTGAGTGAGCACTGCAAGTCCCAGCAATCATCAGTATTATACTGACCGTGCCCATACATTACATGCTGCTTTATGGGGCGCACTGCAAGTCCCAGCAATCATCAGTATTATACTGACCGTGCTCATACATTACATGCTGCTTTATGGGGCGCACTGCAAGTGCCAGCAATCATCCATATTATACTGACCGTGCCCATACATTACATGCTGCTTTATGGGGCGCACTGCAAGTCCCAGCAATCATCATTAATATACTGACTGTGCTCATACATTACATGCTGCTGTTGTAAGCGAGCACTGCAAGTGCCAGCAATCATCAGTATTATACTGACTATGCTCATACATTACATGCTGCTTTATGGGGCGCACTGCAAATCCCAGCAATCATCAGTATTATACTGACCGTGCTCATACATTACATGCTGCTGTTGTGAGTGAGCACTACAAGTCCCAGCAATCATCCATATTATACTGACCGTGCTCATACATTACCTGCTGCTTTATGGGGCGCACTGCAAGTCCCAGCAATCATCATTAATATACTGACCTTGCTCATACATTACATGCTGCTTTATGGGGCGCACTACAAGTCCCAGCAATCATCAGTATTATACTGACCGTGCTCATACATTACATGCTGCTTTATGGGGCGCACTACAAGTCCCAGCAATCATCAGTATTATACTGACCGTGCTCATACATTACATGCTGCTGTTGTGAGTGAGCACTACAAGTCCCAGCAATCATCAGTATTATACTCACCTTGTTCATACATTACATGCTGCTGTTGTGAGCGAGCACTACAAGTCCCAACAGTCATCAGTATTATGCTGACTATGCTCATAGATTACATGCTGCTGTTTTGGGCGAGCACTACAAGTCCCAGCAGTCATCAGTATTATAGTATATTATATTATTGGTATCACTATAATGACGCCCTTGTGTTGGTGTTCGCTGCTCGCAGCTGAGGGTTTGCTGCAGTTGATCGGTGGCACACGTGGCTGTACTGCAATTCTGGATGCGATTAGTGTAAACTGCAGGATGTGTGGAATTATTGATCGTTCTGGGGGACGTCTGGATTCTGTTGTCAGTTTTAGAGCCAGTGATAAAGTTGTGCACCAGACAGACCCCGAAACATTGAGTGGAGCCCCTCGGCATTAGTTAGGGCAAAAATTAATAGTCTTGTCTGTCTCCTAACCCCGCTGCAGATTGTGGCCTCATTGGTCATGGGACTGAATGGATGGGATGTCCTCAGTTCTTGCCCCAGTGCAGACCCCTGGAGTTGAGGTGGTGGGGTATAGAGGGGTAAGTAGGACGGTTTCTAAGAATAATCCCTTCCTTCTACCTACTATTAATATTGTGTAAACCTCTGTCTGACGGCGGCATTTAGGTGGGGCAATGCTGATGGACGTGATCATGGCCCTCGCTGCCCCCATCACGTGCTCCTGTGCACGCAGCCTATAGGAGACTTTGATTTTTACTCTGTACTATACCACCATACAAAAATGTGCCAGGTTCAAGTCTTATTGGAAGACTAAAAAATAAAAATAAAAAGCATTAATTTGAATCACCGCCTCTTCCCCATCCTAAAATAAATACATCAGCATATTAGGCATCACTGCTCCCAATAAAAAGCGATTAAAGCACCCAAAACAGTACCCATTACTTAGTACAGGCTCTCATACAGGTCCGCTGTCCTAATGGAGGGTATCGCTGGCCCATGGTCGGCAGTGAGTGCCAGGCTCGGGGGAGTGTTCACTCGACGGTCTCTTTGCAGTACTCATCTTGATTTACAGATCTTTTGTTGTACACATTATTAACAGGTGTTGATAACCAACATGTCAAAACGTTCTTACCTGGTTCTGCTCTGTTCTTCTTGTTGGGTCATGTTCACACAATCGGCATTTTGTGAGGTTTTTACCTCAGTATTTGTAGCCAATACCAGGAGTGGGTAATAAATCCAGGAGTGGTGACGTGCCTCTATTATACCTTTCCACTGATTGTTCCACTCCTGGTTTTGGCTACAAATGCTGAGGGGAAAAATGAACATGTGAACGTGGCCTTAAAGGGGGAAAGACTGCAGCTTCTTCCAGAGTCCAGGCTGTGCATCAGGGGGGAGCCGCCTGTTTTCCGCACCCATAAAGACTTGCTGGGAGTTGTAGGTTACAACAGAGGGAGGTTTGCAGGTCGCTGCCCCTTATTGTTGAGTCTAATATAACATGTCCTCTCTGGTTGAGTGTATCACAAGTGTCATGGAGTATTAGATGGGGCACTGATAAACTTTTGACTCTTTTCTGCAGATTCCACCGGTACCTTGACGTGAGCAGTCACAGTATACAGCGCACCTTGGATGGGTAAGGTAATTTATTCTTCAATGTTATACACACACAATGCTATTCTAGAGGAAACGTAACAATGAGCTCTATTTCTAGGATCTATGACAAGTTTGTGATCCATTCAGACTTGCGTAAGGCGGAGAGCTGGAAGCGCCTCACACAGGAGTTTTTGAATCTTCCTCTTTCAAGCTCAGAAGGGACAAAAGTAAGAATCCTCATCCCATTATTTTATGTGAATTCATGAAGCCTACAGGGTGACGTCAGTGACATGTCCAGTGTGTAACGTAAATTTCAATATTCACAATGTTACTTGTTCATTTCTGGTTTTAGGCTCTCGATCACATATGTGAAACGCTGGCCCGCGGGAGAAACGCTGGCCCGCGGGAGAAACGCTAGCCCGCGGGAGAAACGTTTGCGATCCCGTGTGGAGGGCTGCGTGGGGCCCGAGATTCTGTGTGGAGGGCTGCGTGGGGCCCGAGATTCTGTGTGGAGGGCTGCGTGGGGCCCGAGATTCTGTGTGGAGGGCTGCGTGGGGCCCGAGATTCCGTTGGCCAACGACATTATCCAAGTTTTTTAATTTTGGCCCCTTTTGTGTATTTAAGGCTGGACTCGCACGAATGTATGGCATCCAATGTGAGAGCATCGGATGCGATATGCTAATGACCCCCGGCTCAGGCTCTGCTGTGAGTTTGAACTGCGTGTCATGCGACTGTGACCCGATCCTGCAATCAGGTCACAGCTGTGAAGCTGAGGGCGGGCGCTGCAGAGGAGAGGGAGGGGTTAATTCCCCCCCCCCCCCACCTACCCATATCTCCTCCATTGTCAGCATGTGCCTATATCGCACTGCACTGGGATAACATCTGAGTGCAGTCCGATGTTTCTCTCGCACACATTCACTTGAATGGGTGCGAGAGATACGGCTCTCGCAGGAAATCGCAGCTTTCTGCTACTTTCTCGCATCCAGATTCTGGATGCGAGAAAAGCTGACCAACTGCTTTCCCTTATTGACTAACATTGGTCAGCGTGCAATGCGAAATTTTCTCGCATTGCACTCGTCCGATTTCAACGCTCGTGTGAGCGCACCATTAGTTTGACATCCCTACTCCTAAGTGCTTAAAGTGTAACTATCATTTTAATTTTTATTCCATAAATCAATAGTACATATGAAAATAAGCAACTGTGTAATATATCTTCTCAGACAAATCTGCTTCATTCTCTGACAGAAGTGATCAGTCATTAAAAAAATTCTCAATTCTACTGAGATAGGATCTGGTAGTTGCTATGGATACAATTCTACATAGACTGGAGGAGGAGCCTCTGATAAGATATATTACATAGTTGCTTATTTTCATGTGTACTATTGATTAAAATTTTATTTCATAAATCAACAGTTACTTTTAAAGAGGATCTGTGTGACCCACTTAAAAATAACCAGTGACCAATAATTTTATTTTGCGCTCACTGTTCCCCTGTGTATCCTATTTTTTTATTTTTTATTATTATAAATCCACCATATGGCTTTAGTGATATGGGCCTTTTTTTTATCGTGCTGCATTTTATAGTCTTTACTAAGGGGGTGTTTTTCCAAGGGTAATAATGCAGAGGAGTCTAAAGATACCCCCCCCCCACCTCTTTTAAAGGTGTTGTTTTGTAGTGCTGAAGAGTCCATAATAGAATATAAAAAAACCCCCACATACTTCCCACCTCCAGAACCGATGGCGTCTCTCCGGGTGGTCACATGACCAGTATAGCTGATGAGTGGGTTATACAATGTATTAGACTATAGTCCAGACTCACCACCTCCAATTGTACCCACTTATGAGGCAAGGTGAGTAATCCTTATTTCCATGAAACTGTGAACCCCCTATAATAAGTGATGAGGCTGTCTTTCTGATCTGTGTTAGGAACTGACAGATGGAATAAGTGATTTGTTAGATTAGGTATGCAAAGTGCCCCATTGATTAGTATAGGGTTCGTTTGATGTCCAGCATGCAGAACTTTTTCTTCCGTTCTTAAAACCAGAACTCAGATGTACCCCATAGGTATCATTGGGGGCTCCCTGCTTCTGTTTAACCCCTTAAGGACGAAGCCAGTTTTGTCCTTAATGCCCAGGCCATTTTTTGCAATTCTGACCAGTGTCACTTTATGAGGTCATAACTCTGGAACGCTTCAACGGATCCCGGTGATTCTGACATTGTTTTTTCGTGACATATTGTACTTCATGATAGTTATAAATTTAGAACGATATTTTTTGCTTTTATTTGTGAAAAAATCGGAAATTTGATGAAAATTTTGAAAATTTTGCAATTTTCAAACTTTTAATTTTTATGCCCTTAACCCAGAGAGTTATGTCACACAAAACAGTTAATAAATAACATTTCCCACATGTCTACTTTACATTAGCGCAATTTCTGAAACAAAATGTTTTGGGGTTAGGAAGTTAGAAGGGGTCAAAGTTCATCTGCAATTTCCCATTTTTTCAACAAAATTCACAAAACCATTTTTTTAGGGACCACATCACATTTGAAGTGACTTTGAGAGGCCTAGATGACAGAAAATACCTAAAAGTGACACCATTCTCAAAACAGCACCCCTCAAAGTACTCAAAACCACATCCAAGAAGTTTATTAACCCTTCAGGTGCTTCACAGGAACTAAAGCAAAGTGGAATGAAAAAAAGCAAAAAATAAAATTTTACCTAAAATGTTGCTCTACCCCAAATTTATTCACTTTTAGAAGAAATAACACAACAAAATGAACCCCAAAACTTGTTCCCCACTTTCTTATGAGCGCGCCAATACCCCACATGTGGTCAGAAACCTTTGTTTGGACAAATGGGAGGGCTCGGAACAGAAGGAGCAATGTTTGAATTTTGGAAAGCAAATTTGGCTGAAATAGATTGCGGGCACCATGTTGCATTTACATGTCCGCTAAGGTACCTAAACAGCAGAAACCCCTCACAAGTGACACCATTTTGGAAACTAGACCCCTTAAGGCTTCTATCTAGGGGTATAGTGAGCATTTTGGATCCACAAGTACTTCACAGATTTTGATAACGTTACGTTGTCACATTGAAAATTTTCATTTTTTTATCAAAAATGTTGCTTTAGCATCAATTTTTTCACTTTTTCAAGAGGTAATTCCAAAAATTTGACCCCAACGTTTGTTACCCACTTTTTTATGAGCGCGGTGATACCTCACTTGTGGTCTGAAACCTTTGTTTGGAGAAATGGGAGGGCTTGGAACGGAAGGAGCAATATTTGAATTTTGGAAAGGAAATTTGGCTGAAAAAGATTGCAGGCACCATGTCGCATTTGGAGGACCCCTAAGGTACGTAAACAGCAAAAAAACACCACAAGTGACCCCATATTGGAAACTAGGCCCCTCAAGGAATTTATCTTGATGTTTGGTGAGTACCCTGAACCTCCAGGTGCTTTACAGAAGTTTATAACGTTGAGCCATGAAAATAAAAAAATAAAATTTTACCACAAAATTGTTACTTCAACCAGGTAGCTTTTTTTTTCACAAGGGTAACAGGAAATAAATCACCATGAAATTTATTGCGCAATTTCTCCTGAGTTTGTTGATATCTTGTATGTGGTGGAAATCAACTGTTTGGGCACACTACAGGGCTCAGAAGAGAAGGAGTGCAGTTTGACTGCAAAATTGGCTGGAATCAATAGCGGACGCCATGTTGCATTAGGAGAGCCCCTGAGGTGCCTAAGCAGTGGAGGTCCCCCACAAGTGACCCCATTCTGGAAATAAGACCCCTCAAGGCTTTAATCTAGGTGTATATTGAGCATTTTGAATCCACGAATACTTCACTGAATTTGATAAGCTTAGGTTGCCATATTGAAATTTTCATTTTTTTCACAAAAATGTTGATTTAGCGACACATTCTTCACTTTTTCAAGAGGCAACAACAAAACGTGTACCCCACAGGTTGTTATCTAATTTCTTGTGAGCGCAGGGATACCACACATGTGGCCAAAAACCTTTGTTTGGATAAATGGGAGGGCTTGGAATGGAAGGAGCACCATTTGAATTTTGGAAAAGTTGAAGTAAATTGCGCGCACCATGTCACATTAGCAGGGCCCCTTGGGTACCTATACATCAGAAACCCCCCACAAGTGACCTCATTTTGGAAACTGGACCCCTCAAGGATTTTATTCAGGAGTATAGTAAGCATTTTGAATCCACAGGTACTTCACAAAAATGTTGCTGTAGCAACAAATTTCTCACTGTTAAGGGGGCTTTACACGCTGCGACATCGCTAATGCGGAGTCGTTAGGGTCACGGAATTGGTGACGCACATCCGGCCGCATTAGCGATGTTGCTGCGTGTGACACCGATGAGCGATTTTTGCATCGTTGCAAAAACGTGCAAAATCGCTCATCGGTGACATGGGGGTCCATTCTCGATTATCGTTACTGCAGCAGTAACGATGTAGTTCGTCGCTCCTGCGGCAGCACACATCGCTATGTGTGACGCCGCAGGAACGAGGAACCTCTCCTTACCTGCCTCCCGGCCGCTATGAGGAAGGAAGAAGGTGGGCGGGATGTTCCGGCCACTCATCTCCGCCCCTCCGCTTCTATTGGGCGGCCGCTCAGTGACGTCACTGTGATGCCACACGGACCGCCCCCTTAGAAAGGAGGCGGTTCGCCGGTCACAGCGACGTCGCCGGGCAGGTAAGTATGTGTGATGCGTCTGCGCGATGTTGTGCGGCACGGGCAGCGATTTGCCCGTGTCGCACAACAGATGGGGGCGGGTACCCACACTAGCGATATCGGGACCGATATCGCAGCGTGTAAAGTAGCCTTTAGGCTATGTGGCCATGATCCAGCGACACGGCGTCTAGTACACAGTGTCAGCCTCCTGCAGAAATGTGAGTGTTGTCCACGGGAGAACGCAGCTGCCCATGCCCACGATTTGGGTTCAGGCTGCTGTGGACTTTAGTTTTATTCTACCTGCAAAGAACACTCATCTCCGCAGCATAAATTGACATGCTGAGGCTCGGGAAGCTGCGCCACAGGTCGGTTTATGCTGCGGAGAAAAGAAACACAGTGGGCACGGGATTTCTAAAAATCCTGCCACTGTGCTTCTACTGCACAACGCAGCGTTATGGACGCAGGGAAAACACTCTGCGCCCAAAACGCTGCAAACCCTGATTGTGGGCACACAGCGTAAAATGCTACAGTGGATGAATGGATAGATGTCAAACATATATAACGTCCCACCCCCCTGCATATTCTAAGCTGGCGCCCTTTAGTGCCTTTCATGTGACACTAAAGGATGCCTAGCCTTGTATTTAGCCCAAAAAAAAAAAAAAAAATTAAAATAAATGACGTGGGGTCCCCCCTATTTTTGATAGCCAGCTAGGGTAAATCAGACAGCTGTAGCCTGCAAACCACAGCTGACAGCTTCATCTTGTCTGGTGATCAATTTGGAGGGCTCCCCAAGCTGTTTTTTTTTTTTTAATTATTTATAAATAAATAATTAAAAAAAACAAACAAACGTGGGGTCCCCCCAAATTAGATCACCAGCCAAGGTGAAGCTGACAGCTGGGGTCTGGTATTTTCAGGATGGGAAGAGCCATGGTTATTGGACTCTTCCCAGCCTAAAAATAGCAGGCCGCAGCCGCCCCAGAAGTGGCGCATCCATTAGATGCGCCAATTCTGGCGCTTCGCCCCAGCTCATCCCGCGCCCTGGTGCGTTGGCTAACGGGGTAATGAATGGGGTTGATACCAGGTGTGTAATGTCACCTGGCACCAAGCCCAGCAATTAGTTATGTCACGGCGTCTATCAGATACCAGACATAACTAATTGACAGTAATAAGAAAAAAAATTGACAACAAAAAAAAATTTATTTGAAAAAACACTCCCCAAAACATTCCCTGATTGACCAATTTATTGAAAAGAAAAAAAAAAATCCACTATAATCCATTTGGATGTCCCACGTCGCCTCTGGACCTTCTAGAATATGGGGGACACGTTCAGGGAACGTATCCCCCATTTTCTAGGAGGGCAGACCCTCCATTTGAGGAGAGTGGGTGCAAAAAGCTGCACCCACCCTCCCCGGGTCACAGCTGCACAGTGCTGAGCAGCATCAGCAGCCAGCGTCCTGAACACAGGAAGCTGTCATCTGCTCGGCACATGTGACCGGCGTCTGCAGAGAAGGAGGAGGGGGCCGCAGGGGATCAGCGCTCCGGTATGTATGACACCGGGGGACACCGGGGGACACCAGGGGGGGGTAGGGGGGGACCCGGCAGGGCCTAGGGAGCAGGTTTCTGTCGTATGTGTTATGGCACATACGACAGAAACCATAGGAACACTGTAAATGCGGCCGGCGCGCTGCTGTGCTCTCCGATGCGCGCGGCCATCTTGGATTTTCGGGAGGGGGTTGGGGGTCGGGGGGGGCACTTTGGGGATACCGAGGGGACCGGAGGGAACCGGGAAAAAGATTTATCTCCCATCTGGCATGTTTGATCATGCCAGATGGGAGATAAATGATTTTTTACCGGCGCGGTCATTTACTATAACTTGATGATCGGTATACGGTGTATACCGGTCATCAGGTGAGCGGGGACCGGAAAAACCGGCCCGAATCATGATCTCCAGGGTCTCAGCTACCCCCGGCAGCTGAGACCCCGGAAATTTTCTGACTCTGGGGGGCGCTAGACCCTTTTTTCCGACCGCCGTTTTAAAACGGCAGAAAGGAATAAGTACCCTTTTTTAGTGCCGTTTTAAAACGTAACGCGGTCGTAATGGGGTTAAGTAACTAAACTGATGTAACACATTGTTCCGTTTATCTGATTCTAAAACAGAACAGATGCCGGCATCTCGATGGAGCCTAATACATATAGGACACCTGGTATATGTAAGGATCTATAAATCTGCCACACTTTGATGCTGCATTTCCTCCACTTGCCAAAAATCGTCTTGGTGCCTTTTTTGGGGACAGTTGAGTTCTGGATCCCCTCTTCCCTCTGATATTCACACCCGTGTCCCTGCGGATCTCTTCCCTCTCTGTAGTCTTCACCACCAGTATATCAGATAGTTGTATGTTCTAACATAACATTATATCCTAATATGTTTCCTCTATTGTTTTCTTGCAGACAGACGCTCATTATGCCATACTGTCTCTACTGCTTTGTATGTCTGACTCTCCTTCCAAAAATGACTTTATTGAAAAGCCAAGGGAAAAACAAGCAGGTAATCAGAAGAGAAGTCTGTCATTTTGGGCAACATTTCAGTAGTATTCGAATAAAGCTAAAGAGGCAATTTAGGAAATGGCAAAGCCCTCTAGTAAATAACAATGTGTGTGCTTATAGCTATGTTATTCTCCAGTCTCAATAGTAATGTCGTGTTCATAGTGACTATGTACATTATTTGCTGCTGTGGGGTTTTGTCATATGGGCAAATGAGCACCACAGCAGGTTATAAACTGATCAAATAGCTAAAGCCTGCTTTATACGTTATGATTAAGCATACGCTATCGTATGCGATCATACCCGCCCCCATCGTATGTGCGGCACGTTTGTTGAACGTGTTGCACAAACGATTATTTGCTGTCACACGTACTTACCTACCATACGACCTTGATGTGGGCGGCGAACGTCCACTTCCTGGAGTGGGAGGGACGTTCGGCGTCACATCGACGTCACGCGGCAGCCGGCCAATAGAAGCGGAGGGGCGGAGATGAGCAAGACGTAAACATCCCGTCCACCTCCTTCCTTCCGCATTGCCCGCTGGAGCCGCGGGACGCAAGTAAGATCTGTTCATCGTTCCCGGGGTGTCACACACTGCGATGTGTGCTACCTCGGGAACATTGAACAACCTCACATTCATTTTTTAGCAATTGAACGATGTGCATGCAATGAACGTTTTTAACGTTCAATCGCACGTAGCTGTCACACGCTACAATATAACTTACGATGCCGGATGTGCGTCACTTACGACGTGACCCCGCCAACACATCGTAAGATATATTGTAGCGTGTAAAGCCCGCTTAAGAGACGCTGTAAGAATATTATAATACTATATGGGCAAAAATATTGGGACGCCTACAGGAATAAACCGAACAAGATATCACTCAGGGGTAATTGACCTGAAAACCCCTAAAAACACTTTTATTCAATATGATTAAAATCAGAAATCCCACCACACAAAAGCAAAAATGAATGAAAAAGGACATAAAGTGATACAGTGCAAAACAGGGTTTGGTCAAATGCCCTCCCAATTTCCCTACCTTGCCGTGGAGGTTGGCACCCTAAGTGCAGTGCTGCATGTTTCCTGGAACCTGAAAGTGCAATGCATGTATTCAATCACAGTATTCGGTCACATGTAAACATTCAACTCGATATGATGTATCCAACCTATAAATAAAGGAAAGGACAAACACTGTAGCGATCGCTTCAAGTGAAAATGTCACACGTAGAAATAATCACAGTGAATGGTCACATGGAAACATTGCACTCATAACATCAATATTGTTCCTGCAAGGAAAATATCCTGTAACACTGTTGTTGTTATCAAAAGATAGAATGTAAATGGTTCACATACAACCAGTGTATACAGAGCAGTAATTTCATCGCTGTAGACGAAAAGCACATGCTATAGCACTGTCACAAATACATGCAAATCAAGTTTGGAGATGAATTAGTGGGCATTTCAACATACTAAAAAGCCAAACGGCAAGGGACGTAACTACAATATAATAAGAGGTAGTCTTGCGCTAGAGATAATTTTACTTGGGTTTCAAAGACTGCAAGCAGGTTTAAAAAAATCGCCAGATTGCTTCCAACCACCCGGATAGCTGGTAGCCCAAAGAGGATTACCACAATAGCCAATTGCCAGACGCGTCCCCCCCCCCCCCCCCGACTCGAGTCCCCGCTGGGGTTCTTCAGGGGCTCCCACAATAAGGTACAAATAGCTGGCCACAGTCTGCTGTCCAAAATCTCAGTCCCAGGAAGCGGCGATTTTGACCGAGATTGCTTCCGGGTCCAATCATTGCTGTGCCCTCCTGGTCACCACCGCTGACTTACAAGACCTTCCGTGACGACATAACCATGTGACCAGTCAGGTGTGAATGTTGTATTACCTCATTGGCTACAGACTGGTCACATGGCTATGACGTCTCGCAGGTTCTATTATCTGAACTTGGATTGTCACTGTGCGAGTGTCGCATCATGGCGCACACACTCTCCTAACTCTCTCCAGCTGGTATTAACCCCTTTATTACCCAGCGTGCCACCGCATTAGGGCCACTGGACGAGCCGAGTAAAGTGCCTGGAAATGGCGCTAAGAAACAATACGCCATTTCCAGGGGCAGCTGCGGGCTGCCGAGAATCCCAGCCCTCATATGCCTGGTTTTTACCTGGCTGGCAATCAAAATTCGCGGGATCCCACGCATTTTTTTTAAATAATAAAAAAAAAATGAATCGGCTTCCCTGTATTTTGATTGCCAGTGAAGATAAAACCAGGCAGATGGGGGTGGCAGCCGTTCGCTTTATCTGCGCTGAGAATCAAAAGTGACCCGGAGCGCTACGTCCATTTTTTTTTTTTTTTTATCTATTTTTATATATAATATAGATAGAGATATATATATTTCCACACAGCTCTGGAAAAAATGAATAGACCACTGCAAAATTTTCAATTGTTCTGATTTTATGATTGTATGATCTGCCTCCGGGTAAGTGGGTGCGACCAGCTGAGCAAGACTACATGGCTGTCCCCTCCTCAAACAGATAATCATAAACGCCCTTTCTCTGTGCTGGGTCTGTGATTGCCTGACATCACAGTATTGTAAAAATAAATAAATCATTAAAAAAAAAAAAAAATGACGTAGCCCTTTGCGGTATTTTTGATTCTCAGCGCAGATAAAGCACATGGCTACGGTTGCTACCCCCATCTGCATGGCTTTACCTTGGCTGGAAATCAAAATACAAGGAAGACCATTTTATTTATTTATTTTAAATTTATTTAAAAAAATAAAAAAATGCATGGATTCCCACGTATTTTGAAAATGGCGCATTTTCTTAGCGCCATTTCCTGGCACTTTACTCAGCTTGTCCAGTGACCCACATGCGGTGGCACGCTGGGTAATAAAGGGGTTAATACCAGCTTTGTATTCTCAGATGGTACTAAGCCCGAAATTCATGGTGGCACGCCAAATTAGACATGGCCACCATGAATTTCTCGTAAACAGTAAAAAAAAACAACACAGAGAATTTTTTTTAATTAGAAATAAAAAAAAATTAGACTCCATCTTTATTATAAAAACAATCCTTAGTCCGACATAATCCATCACTCTGTACAGACAGTCTACACACAGTGAGAAGCACAAAGAGCTATGTCAGCTCTGCTACATCAAGCAGGCGGACAGTGATGGTATGACTCGTGCAGTCTCGCATTGCATCACCCCGCACCTGACGCTCTCCGGACAGGAGCGCATCAGCTGCATGGAAATATATGCAGCCGATAAACTGCTGCCAGGAGAGTTAGCGCCGTGATGCGACACTCGCACAGTGACAGTCCAAGTTCAGATAACAGAGGACCGGCGAGACGTCATGGCCATGTTACCAATGTGTAGCCAATGAGGTAATACAACATTCACACCTGACTGGTCACATGGGTATGACATCACGGAAGGTCCTTTTAGGCAGTGGTGCTTACCGGGGGCACAGCAATGATCAGACTCGGAAGCAGCGGCTAGGAGATAGCGGGTTTGCTGGATGGGTCGCGGGACCTGTAAGTATGATCATAATGTTTTCCTATTATTATTTTATTTTTTTTTTTTTGGAATCCCCGTGACCCGATCTGTAACATGAGCTTCCCAGGAAAGCTCGGGATTGTGTACACGATCTCTGTGTAAAGGACATTCCACAAACTATATAAGAAAATAAAGTTTAAGTGGCACTCGCCAGTCTAACCAAAAATTCTTTATTTCTAAAACTTGAAACACATCCTATCGTTAGCCATCCATCAGGCTGTGATCTATTTTATCAGAAATAACACCAAAATAATTCTTATGGTACAAGAGGCATAAGAGTAGAACAAAACAAAAACCTCTAAAAACAATAACTCTTTATTTGTATGAAGCTAAAATCCCAAGCAAACATACCTAACAGACAACGTGAGAAACAGTGGTGTGTATGGTCTACACCAGGGTAACACATGGAACATAAAGCGATAGGGGTAACAGAGTGTGATGACCCATGATACTCAGGGCATGGATAGTCAATATAGCTCGAAGGACAAGGACCTTGCCCTAGACTTATCCCCTGTATAGACAACAGAGGTATGGTCACCCTAATCTGTACGGCGCCCCCGTTCCTCGGCGGCTGTCCGTGTTACTCCCTATTCTGCCACTAATTGTATATCCTCCACCAAACCTCATAGTGCAAGTACAGGGTTTTGTTTTGGTTTTGATCTATTTTATCAGCATAGCCACCATACTGAGATTTATATTTATCGCTGCAACTACCTGCTATTAAGCTGTTAAATATTATCTCTGGACTTTATTGTGGCCATATTGATCTATGAGCTAGGAGAATTTTTGCTTCATTATCTGCCTCCTGAGGGACTTCTCAAGGCGAAACGCGTTGAGACGCTACAGTTGGTCTACCGAAGAGGAGAGTAACTTTTCTAATATCAATTTTACTGTCATTATATATTGCTCTGCACCTGCCAAACACTATTAAGTGTTATGTATACACTATACACTATTCACTTGCACTTTTTTCTGGCAAAGACACGCAGGGCGATATAAAAGGACAGCCGACGACAAGTGGGGGCGCCATGTCGCCTTTAGGGTGCCGACCTCTGACGGACAGGGCACAGGAGGGAAAGCTTTATTAGGGCCCGTATTTTCCCCTTTCCTGGGCACACTAGTGGCTGATAATTGCATTTAGGTGTGGACTAGTGCTTTTAGGTTCCAAAAATGCTCCCACTTTTTAATAATGTTTACAGGTTATTATTGAATATGTAGGAGAGAAGAAAAATTTACAAATAGGTTACAATGGTGACGTTCTATTGGCGGACTGCACTGGCATTGAGTTATTTAGCGCAACCTATTTTTTTTCTCAAATGTTAGACAGACTGCCAAAAATATATAAAATCCAGCCCCTAGCCAAACAATGAGACAGAATTCAGGTATTTCATTCAATGATTAAAAATTGTGTCCCAATACTTTTGTCAATATAGTGGATTTTCTTATATCTAATTATGGGTAAAAATCAGAAAACTCTTCAGGCTTTAAGTAATTGATTGCAACATGTATGTGGCGGTTTTGTTTAATTAGAAACTTAAGTAAATATACCAAAAATACATACTCAAATCGGTGTAAATAGTTAATTTTTCTGACATTTTCTGTGGATTTCTGTAGAAGAAGAGGAGCCATTTGACTGGGGAAAATACCTGATGGAAGGAGAAGACGTTGGTCTCAATGAAGATGATAACACACCGGTAAGACTTAACCTTCGTCAGGCTGCATAATTTTGCCAAAATTTCTCGACCCCTTATCTTGGATGGAGGTGGAGATATTTTATTGAAATTTGGCCAATATATTCTGGACCAAAACTGCAGAGATGTCACGAAATTTCAGCCCTCTACGGCTTTTCTAAAAAAAAAATTATTGCAATTTTAAAATGCGGCCGCGGTGGCCGCGAGTAACCTCAGTGACAGCTCAGCTGATCGCGCTACTGCGTGGAGCTGACAGGAGCGTGGAGGACGGGACTTTCAGCGGTGGCGGTGGCGGTGAGAGGGGAACTCGTGGAGGACGGGACTATCAGCGGCGGCAGCGAGAGGGGGATGGACATTGGCAGCTGAAAACATTGATTTTTCCCTCTCGCTGCCGCCGCCGCTGATAGTCCCCGTCCTCCACATCATCTCCCCTGGGGACAGCGGTACTTCGGGGAACACATGGAGGATGGGAGGGACCACTTGCCTGACCTCACTTCCTGACAAATCACCTGCGTTTTTGGTACCAAAAACGCAGGTAAAAGGCAGGTAAAATGCACCACTTTTGATTATCATGCATTTTTCCTGCGTTTTTGATGCCCTCATTGATTTCAATGGGTGACAAATGTTGACAAAAACGCAGGAAGAATGAACATGCTGCATTTTTTTTGTCACAAACTTTTGACAAAAAAACCGCTGACAAACTGCAATGTGCGCATGAAAAATCTGACTTCTCATAGACTTTGCTGGGAAGTCAGATGTCAGAAAGTTCTGCTGACAAAACTGCAGCCAAAAAAGCAGCAAAAAAGCAGGAAAAAAAGCAGCGTGCGCATGTAGCCTTACACCAGGAAGAGACAGGGGGGGGAAGCAGTGTCACAGGCACTCCTCTCACAGAGGAAAGGCTGCAAGCCATGCTCAGTTCTCTGAAGTCATCACTGCAGGAGGATTTCAGGGATCTTAAGAACATGATTAAAGATGTTAAAGAGGAAATCAAATCACTGGGGGACCGTACAGACCATGTGGAGTTTAAAATGGCCGAACTTGCTCAGTTACACAATGATCTGATTGATGCTAACACAGCACTAGAGGAGGAGGTGGGAATACTGAAAAACAAGCTTGTGGATCTGGAAGACAGATCCAGAAGGAACAATCTTAAAATTAGGGGCATTCCTGTGTCAGTAGCTGATAAAGAGCTGCCAGATTTCTTTCACAAGTTTCTCCAACTACTGCTCCCAGAACACACAGAAAGAGATCTCATAGTGGATAGAATACATAGAATCCCTAAACCTAAAGGTATCGACCCCACTCTGCCCAGGGACACGCTGGCACGACTGCATTTTTATAAAACAAAGGAAGCAGTGCTCCAGATACTGAGGGATAACCCTATCCTCCCAGATGAATTTAATGATTTAAAGGTGTTCCCGGACCTGTCTGCTGCAACTCTGGCAAAAAGAAGAGAATTTTCCCAGTTCTCCAGAATCCTGAGGGAGCATGACATACACTATAAATGGGGATTCCCGGTGAAATTGATAATCTTCAGGGATTCTAAAACACATGTATGCCAGTCCCCTCCTCAACTGAGCAAACTACTTGAGTCCTGGGGATTACCCCTTACAATGCACTCAGATTCATGCCGGGAGCAGGGGGATGCTCAGAAGAAAAAGATCAATCCTGAGTGGGAACCAGCTTGAGGGAGTCTCGCCAGCCGCAGGCGTGTGTAGCTCTCATGTGACCTGTGATGTCACTTAAGCCCTCTGTTGTTCTCGCCTATGGCGAGCAAGTACTTCCCAGCTGTCCGGTAAGGATGAAGCTGAAGTATTCAAGTTTTTTTGTTTTTGTTGTTTTTTCCCTCCACCCGTGCACCGTCCCTAACTGGTCCTCCTTGCCTGCCTCTGCCTGCCCTATGCCTCTCAGTCAGCCTGCCTGGAAACATCGTCCTTTCTGGGATCCGCCATGAGTATTAAGTTTCTGTCTCTCAATGTGAAGGGTCTCAATTCTCCTGCAAAAAGATCCATGCTGTGGAGAGAAGTTATAGCATCCAAATGTGATATAGCATGTATTCAAGAAACTCACCTTCTTACTGATGACAATAAAAGGCTACTACATCCAAGATTTCCACAAATGTTCTTTGCAAATGACTCAAAAAAAAAAAAAAAAAAAAAAAAAAAAAAAAGGAGTGGCTATCCTGATTAAAAACTCTGTGGCTTTCAAAATGATTCATGTAACCTATGGTGCAGACGGGAGATATATTATTCTAAAGTGCCTCCTGAATGGGCTTTTGTATACCTTGGCATCGATTTACGCTCCAAACTCATCTCAACTAACTTTTGCCCGGAAATTTTTTCAGATGTTTAGGAGCACCGCACAGGGGTCAGAGATAATCTGCGGGGACTTTAACACTCCAGTTCTTCGATCTATGGACTGCTCGGCGGGGTCCGCTAAGTCAGGAAAGGAACTGAAACAGTTGGTCACGGAGTTTCATCTACATGACATATGGAGATACCTTCATGCATCGGAAAGGGACTATACTTTCTTTTCCCCAAGGCATCGGTCGTACAGCAGGATCGACTTCTTCCTGACGGATAGTAAGACTGTTCACAAGTGTACGGGTGCTGAAGTGGGTCTGATAACCTGGTCGGATCATGCTCCGATAACTTTGGTTGTACAGGACTCTACTAGTGGATTTATGGTGCCTCAGTGGAGACTTAATACTAGTTTACTGAACCAAAAGAAAGTTCAGGAGGAGGTTGTGGCAGGCCTGTTGGAATACTTTGGACATAATGACAATGGGGAGGTCTCTGACGAGACCTTATGGGCTGCACACAAATCAGTTATTAGAGGGCAGTTTTTAAAAACTGCATCATTCTTGAAAAAGCAAAGAGAAGCAGAAATTAAAGAAATTATAGCCCATATTCAACACTTAGAAACTATTAACAAGGCCTCCCCGTCGTCTACACTGCCCAGGGAAATTCTTACTTGCAGGTTTCAACTGTGATCCCTCCTGTTGTATAGATATGAACATTAATCTTAAAAAGAGTAAATCAACTTTTTATGCGATGGGGGATAGAGCCAGCACCTTACTAGCTAGAAGAACAAAAAAACAGGAAATTAAATCTAAAATTGAATTTTTGAAGGGCCCATACGGATCACTTATAAGGCACCCTAATGGGATAGCAGACGCCTTTGCCAAGTATTATGCTGCCCTGTACAATTTAAGGGATGACCCGCAAACCCCTCAGCCAACACCGGAAAAAATTCAGGAGTTTTTGGACGGTCTGGAATTGCCTCTGGTCTCAGACCGGCAATTAGAATCTTTAAATCTTCCCTTTACTATACAGGAAATTTTGGACACCATTAGAGCTTCTAAACGAAACTCAGCCCCAGGCCCGGATGGGCTTCCCTATGAATATTATCAGCAATTTGCCTCTATTCTAGCCCCTTTTTTACTAAAGACCTTTAATTTGTGGCAAACGGCCGGGACTATTTCCTCAGAGAACCTAGAAGCAGTTATCACTACACTACCCAAACCGGGGAAAACGGCAGATACCCCTGGGAATTTCAGACCAATTTCATTGCTCAACTGTGTGATTTAAAAATTGACTCAAAAATGGTAGCCACCAGACTCCATAAAATAATCCCCTCCTTGGTAGCCCCGGATCAGGTGGGTTTTGTGGCGGGCAGGCAATCCAAAGATGGCACCAGGCGGATGCTGGATTTAATTGGGGTGATGGAGCAGTCGGGTGTCCCTGGTGTATTCTTGTCACTCGACGCCGAAAAGGCCTTTGATAGGGTGCACTGGGGATATCTGGAAAGAGTGCTTATGAAATTTGGTTTTGAAGGAAGAATTAAGTCATCTGTTTTGGCCTTGTACTCTCACCCAAATGCTTCAGTTCTAGCCTCGGGTTTTCGCTCATTAAAATTTTCTATAACCAATGGCACCCGCCAGGGGTGCCCGCTGTCCCCTATTGTTTTTGCTCTGGTGGTGGAACCTCTGGCGGAGGCAATTAGGGTGAACCCGAACATAACTGGTATAAGGGTAGGGGAGCATGAACATAAATTGGGTCTATATGCGGATGATGTAATAATATCATGTACTAACCTTGAATATTCCTTTCCAGCAGTGATGTCCACCCTGTCGACCTTCTCTGAGGTGTCTTATTACAAATTGAATGCCACTAAGTCCTTAGTACTACCATTTAATGTACCCGCAAGGTCCAGAAGGATTTTGGAGGCAGCCTTTCCTTTCCAGTGGTGCGAAGACAGTATCCCTTATCTAGGTATCCGTTTGACACCAACCCATTCCCTCATCAGATCCAATCTCGATCACCTACTCAAAAACTTGGGTCAGGCTCTAGGCAGGTTTGAGAAGTTGTCGCTATCTTGGATGGCGAGAATTCAATCCTTTAAGATGACGTTCCTTCCTAAGCTGCTGTATATGTTTAGGTGTCTCCCTCTTAAAATTCCATATAGATATTTGATAAAACTGCAGTCGATGACCAATAAGTTTATTTGGGGTAATAAAAGAGCTAGAGTTGCTAGTAAGATTATGCATCTGCCATATGGAATGGGAGGTCTGGGTACGCCTAATGTGATGGCCTATTATAAAGCTTCTCTTATAGAATCACTCAAAGAATGGTGGAACACGGAGAGCTCCCATAGGTGGGTTCAACTTGAGAACTCTCTGACAGACCAGGGTTCGACGAGGAAACTGATGGAGGTGGAATATCTAAAACGTACTAGGTCCACCCTGTGTCTCCCTACTATGACAGCATCGATAGCCATATGGCGCAGTGAGATGATCCCTAAGATCCAGGTCCCGCTGTCAGAAATTTCGCTCAGAGCAATAGAATCCCACATTCCATATACAAATTTGAGTAGATGGGAAGCAGCGGGTTTTGGAGTTTTGGCGGACTTTTACGATGGTGCAGAGATTAGGCCCTTCAACAATATACTTCGGGAGCACCCCTCCCTAAAGGGGTGTTTTTATCAACACCTGCAGATTCGCCATTTTCTAAGCACAAAATTCCCCCCGGGATCAAACCCGACCTTACCCACTGTTAAGGCACTATTGTTTAAAAAACTAATGAGGCAACCGGGAATCTCTTTAACCTACAAATGGTTGAACAACCCCTCTGACGAGCAAAAGCTCCCATACATGACTAAATGGGAATCAGATTTAGGCATTAACACCTCCCCCTCAGCATGGCATACTGCGACACAGTGGGTGCAAAGATCCTCAAAATGCATTAACCATTTGGAACAGCTGAAAAAGGTGCATCTACGTTGGTACCATACGCCGGCAAAATTGGTGCATTACATTCCCAACTACTCACCGCTCTGTTGGAAGGGCTGCCTCCAGAGGGGATCACTGGGACACTGTTGGTGGCACTGTCCGAGGGTCCAACCTTTTTTGGATAGCAGTTTTCAGACTCATTAGTGAAATAACAGGTGTGCACACCAACCCCAACCCAGGGCTGGCAGTTCTGAATTTGGGCATAGACTCGTACCCGCAGAATTTTAGGGGACTGATTGTGCAAATTCTAATAGCTGCCAGACAGTGTCTGAGCCATCGTGGAAGGCCACTGAAGCTCCATCTGGAGCCGAGTTATATAGTAGGATCGACCAACAATGCCAATATCAATACTGCCTTGCCCACTCCCTAAAACAAAAAACTAGAATTCTTGCAATATGGGAACCCTGGCTGTCATCCAGCCATGCAACACCTATTACACAACTACTCCCCGGGCAAAGAGCACCAAGTTGAGATAGAGCCGATGGAATTATAGCCCTGGCTCGGCTAGCCAGGGGGCTAAAGCATTGAGACCCTGACTGAGGCAGCAGTTTATGAGAGAAATCTAGGAGGAGTTGATGGCCCCGGCTGGTGGACTGGGGTTGGTAATGCAGGCAGGCATCTAACCCTGTACCCCTACTTAACCCCCCCACTTCCCCCCCCAACCCTACCTTCTTCCCCTCCCCCTTTGTTCTTGTTCCCCCTTACTTGAATGAAGTCCCCATCTTTCCTCCCCTCTCCTCCCTCCCCATGTTGTTGTGTGGTTAAAGTGTAAGGCAGAGGAATTGTAACTGGATTGTCTCGGAGTATATTAATGTATGGAGCCCTCATGTGCGGGCAGTTGACAATTGTTCTCTTAACCCCTTCACCCCCGGCCACTAAAACACCCTAATGACCGGGCCATTTTTTGCAATTCTGACCAGTGTCACTTTGACAGGTTATAACTCTGGAACGCTTCAACGGATCCTGGCGATTCTGAGATTGTTTTTTCGTGACATATTGTACTTCATGTCAGTGGTAAATTTAGGCCGATATGTTTTGCGTTTATTTGTGAAAATTTAGGAAATTTGGCGAAAATTTTGAAAATTTCGCAAATTTCAAACTTTGAAAATTTATGCCCATAAATCTGAGAGATATGTCACACAAAATAGTTACTAAATAACATTTCCCACTTGTCTACTTTACATCAGCGCAATTTTCGAAACAAATTTTTTTTCCGTTAGGAAGTTAGAAGGGGTCAAAGGTCATCAGCAAATTCTCATTTTTCCAACAAAATTTACAAAATAATTTTTTTTAGGGACCACATTACATTTGAGGTGACTTTGAGAGGCCTAGGTGACAGAAAATACCCAAAAGTGACCCCATTCTAAAAACTACACCCCTCACACTGCTCAAAACCACATCCAATAAGTTTATTAACCCTTTAGGTGCTTCACAGGAACCAAAGCAATGTGGAAGGAAAAAATGAAAATTTTACTTTTTAACACAAAAATGTTACTTTAGCCATAAAATTTTCATTTTTACAAGGGAGAAAAGAGAAAGTACACAATACAATTTATTGTGCATGTTCTCCTGAGTACGCAGATACCTCATATGTGGTGGAAATCAAATGTTTGGACACACAGCAGTGCTCGGAAGGCAAGGAGCGCCATTTGAATTTTTGAGTGCAAAATTAGCTGCACCTGTTAGCGGACGCCATGTCGGGTTTGAAGACCCCCTGAGGTGCCTAAACAATGGAGCTCCCCCACAAGTGACCCCATTTTGGAAACTAGAGCCCTCAAATAATTGTTCTAGATGTTTGGTGAGCACTTTGAACACCTGGGGGCTTCACAGAAGTTTATAGCGTTGAGCCGTGAAAAGAAAAAAAATTTTTTTTACCACAAAACGGTTGCTTCAACTAGGTAGCTTTTTTTTTCACAAGGCTATCAGGAAAAAATGCACCATAAAATGTATTGTGCATTTTCTCCTGAGTACGCAGATACCTCATATGTGGTGGAAAGTAATTGTTTGGGCGCATGGCGGGGCTCAGAAGAGAAGGAGCGCCATTTGACAGCAAAATTGGTTGGAATCATTAGCGGACGCCATGTCACGTTTGGAGACCCCCTATGGTGCCTAAACAGTGGAGCTCCCCCACAAGTGACCCCATTTTGGAAACTAGAGCCCTCAAATAATTTTTCTAGATGTTTAGTGAGCACTTTGAACACCTGGGGGCTTCACAGAAGTTTATAGCGTTGAGCCGTGAAAAGAAAAAAAATTTTTTTTACCACAAAACGGTTGCTTCAACTAGGTAGCTTTTTTTTTCACAAGGCTATCAGGAAAAAATGCACCATAAAATGTATTGTGCATTTTCTCCTGAGTACGCAGATACCTCATATGTGGTGGAAAGTAATTGTTTGAGCACATGGCGGGGCTCAGAAGAGAAGGAGCGCCATTTGACTTTTCAAACGCACAGACGCAGTGCACTGATCGGCCGCTGCAGGACGCACGGTCGGATGCGATAAAAAAAGCGTCGGGGATACGTAAAAAAAAAAGTCACGCCAAAAATTGAGCAGGGATGCCGATCCGTTATGTGCATCCCTGATCAGCGCTTGGCGGGACGCACGGACGGATGCGATACAAAAAGCGTCGGGGATACGGAAAAAAAAGTCACGCCAAAAATTGACCATGGATGCCGATCCGTTATCTGCATCCCTGATCAGCGCTTGGCGGGACGCACGGACGGATGAGGTGTAAAAATGGACAGGGGATACGGAAAAAAAAAAAAGTTATACTCACAGTACCCAGAGGACTAGCAGGAGGATCACTGACCAGAAGAGCTGCAGAGGAACAGATGGCAGAGAGATGGACAGCTTTACAGGAGCAGCAGGCAGATCAGCAGAATGCCCAGGAAGGACCCAGCGATGGACGCAGATGTGATCAGGCCGGTGAAGACAGGTAAGAGGACGTCGGGGGAGAGCAGAGGGGGAGAGGGGGGGGTTGAGAGCAGAGGGGGGGGAGAGCAGAGGGGGAGGGGGAGAGCAGAGGGGGAGACCGGAGAGGGAGCTGCAGAAGCAGAATAGAAATAATGGGGGAGGCAGTCAGATCGCGGGGGGAGCGGATCGGGATGTCGGGGGGGGGGGGCACGGCAGGGGCTATCACGGCAGCGCGCAGGGGCACCACAGGAGCGCGCACGGGCTGCAAAGTGAGCACAGTACTCACTTTGCAGCAGCAGCGGTGACCTCAGCAGCAGCGGTGGTAGCAGATCGGGATGCCGGGGGGAAGATCGAGGCGTAGGGGGGCAGATCGGGGGGGGCACGGGCAGGGGCCTTCACGGGAGCGCGCAGGGGCCTTCACGGGAGCGCGCAGGGAGCGGAATACTTACCATTGGAGCAGGAGCGGCGGAGACATCACAGGCGGCGGCGGCAGCAGCAGCGGTGGCGTGGTACCAAAAGTACCAGCCACTCCACGCTGCAGACATGTTGGGGGAGGGCTCACAGGCCAGCACAGGCCTGGGGAGGGCGGCCACCGGCAGATCAGACCGCCCCACTGCACACTGATTGGAGCGATTGCGCGTCATAGCACGATCGCTCCAATCAGTGCTGCAGGGGCTGGGAGCGACATGTTTGAGGTCCACCTATGATATGCTGCTGCAGCTGCGGCATCTCATAGCTGGATCTCACAGGATCGCACTAATTCGGGCATTATTTTTGCCGAAATTAGTGCGATCGATGTGGTTGGCGGTTCAGATTTGAACAGCCAATCACATCGATCGTCGATAGGGGGTGGCGATGCCGCCCCCCCTGGGGTCAAGCAAAGGTCCCCTGCTGTAAGAAACAGCAGGGGACATCATTTGAAAGCCGTTGCTATGGCCACGGCAATCAAATGAAGTTTAGGCAGTAAAATTACGTCCCTGGTCGTTAAGTCACGTTAAAATAGGACGTAATTTTACTGCCCGCGGTCGTGAAGGGGTTAAATCACCATGTATGATTTTGTATCTGCCGTGTTTTCAATAAAAAACTAATTGGAAAAAAAAAAAAGTAGGGTAAAGAGGGGATGGGGAAAAAAAAGGGGGGGGGGGGAGGGAAAGACAAAGTTTGTCACCATTTCTCATCCCAAATAACCTGCCAGATTCTTCTACCTTTTTTTAAACACTACAGCCTTGATCTCTCTTCCAATTCTGAATTGTCTTTTGGAAGGAGTGAGCTTGAGGCAGTAGCCCTCCCCCCCCCTAATTCTTCTATCTCTAGAATCACTCATGGTGGTGCTGTCACGGGGAAGGGTAAAAATCCGTATTACGTACCGGTAATGGGTTTTTCCTGAGCCCATGGCAGCACGACTTTATACCCTCCAGTTCTTATTTGTGTATTTTCACCCTTTGGGTATTCCCTTCCTACACTTGAAATGTATTTGGTGGTGGTGTGTACTAATCATGTCTGGAGGTCCTCTCATGCTCGATAACCAACTGGAACTGGGGAGAGGTACTGCCCCTTTGTTTCAAGTGGGTTTCCTGTTGAGGATGGGCGGAACCTCTCTCACGGTAGTGCTGTCATGGGCTTTGGAAAAACCCATTACCTGTAAGTACTACGGATTTTTCCTGTGCTGAGATTTTATATATGTGTCCCTGCTATGTACTGTGTAATGGGGCCGTGTCTTACCGTACAGATACATGGTCTGGTCATACCACATCTCCTGGGCAAGGGAGGAAGTACTAAAGTATACATATAGCACAGCATGGCATCGCAAATATATATAAAATATATATATATTTTATTTAAAACATTTTTTTATAATCTGGCAGGGAAATGTTTTACATCACAAAAAGAATCAGCTATGATATAATGCTGTATTGTTAGTAAACGTTCGTTTGCATTCTCCCCTGCCCAGGAGATGTGGTATGATCAGACCATATCCCTGTACGGTCAGACACAGCCATTGCACAGTACATACCAGGGACACATATATAAGATCTCAGAACTTTTTTTTTTTTTTAAAAAAAACATCCAATTGTGGAACCTATTATTGTTCCAAGATTTATTGATTTAAAATCAACTTTGTTCATGGGAAAACCTCTCTTTAAGGCGTGTGTTTCATTGGTGGTACGATTCATATGTCGTCAGAGGAAACATATGCAAGAAACTGGATTACGTTTCTGTCTTAATTTGTGCCTCTCTTTGGCATAAATGATGATGAATTTGTCAGCCGTGCTTTATCAATCCCTGTCTAGCTAAGATTTTTTTCTAGTTTTCAAAAATTTGTCAAAGCTGTGATAGGAATGGTGTAAAAATTACACCAAAGTTGTGGACATTTTTTGAGCAACTATGTGCTGCACAAAAACTTGTAAATTTTCAAGTGGTTTTATGTTAGAAAACTTTCAAAAACTACTTAATGAATCAAGGCTTAGCTTTTATTAGGGCTATGTCCCCCTATAAGTAGCTTGGCTTAGTTTGCACACTTTTTATTTTTGCTGATGGACTACCTTTTGTAGTGAAAGTTATCACTTCTTGTGAGCACATAGAACCTTTTCTCGCCCTCCCAGTCTGGTTTTGAGTCTTTCACTGCTCCCCATGTCCGTTATTGTCTACAGTGCTGACGTCACAACACACAGCTTCAGGAAGTAACTGAGCGCTGAGGCTCGTGCTGTGAACGTGGGCAAAGCCGCTGTGCTCAATCACTGGCTGCAGTGCTGTCAATTTGATGATAGTGGGAGCTGTGGCATAGACTTGGCTCTAGACCTGGGAAGTTGAGTATTGCTGTCTTTTTTTTGTTTTTGGAGATGGAGTTTCAAAAGCATGAAAACCCCTTTAATTTCAGATTATAAACTGCTGTCTGCCCGTGGTCTTAATAGTATTCCATTTATAAATGGTGTGTTAAGTAGAAGTGTTTACTGACTCCTTTTTAATGATTTCAGGAATGGTCTGATATTAGTGAGGAGGAAGAGGATCAAGAGACCCTTAGTAGGGAGGACTCAGGAATTCAGGTTGATAAGACCCCACTAGATGATGCTGATAAGAAGAACACAGCTCCTGTAGTATCATGGAAAGGTAACTGTGTCTGTGATCGTCTGTGTGCCACTGTGTATAATCAGATTACCTAAGACTGATGCTATTAAAGTTTAAAACCCTAAATAAATATATGTAGGGATTTACTGTGTAAGGGTACAGTCTCACTAAACGACGTACCAGCGATTCCGACCACGACATGACCTGGTCAGGATTGCTGGTGCGTCGCTACATGGTCCCTGGTGAGCTGTCAATCATGCAGATCTCCCCAACGACCAGTGACCAGCCACCAGCGACTCGTGGAAACGATGCTGCGCTTGGTAACCAAGGTATATATCGGGCAACTAAGCAAAATGCTTTGCTTGGTTACCCGATATTTACCCTTGTTACCAGCGCACACCGCTTAGCGCTGGCTCCCTGCACGGGTTACTAAGCAAAGCGCTTCGCTTAGTTACACCAATATGTACTCTGGCTACGTGTGCAGGGAACCAGCACTGGCAGCCTGAGAGCGGCGTACGCTAGTAACCAAGGTAAATATCGGCTAACCAAGCAAAGCGCTTCGCTTAGTTACCCGATGTGTACCTTGGTTACCAGCGTCCGCAGCTTCCAGACGCCGGCTCCTGCTCCCTGCACATTCAGATCGTTGCTCTCTCCCTGTCAAACACAGCGATGTGTGCTTCACAGCGGGAGAGCAACGAGCAAAAAATGAACCAGCACGGTGTGTAACGATCAGCGATTTTCACAGCACGGGCCAGGTCGCTGCTTAGTGTCACACACCGCGAGATCGCTGATGAGGTCACTGCTGCGTCACAAAACCTGTGACTCAGCAGCGATCTCGCTATGTGAGAAGTACCCCTTACTTTCATTATATTGTGGTCTCTAAAATATATTAAAGGGGTTATCCACTACTCTCTGTTAAAATAAAAAAAAACGCTTCTACTCTCCTCCCTTGTTGACACTCCTTTTTTCCAGGGTTCACATGTGGTTGCAATGTCACGCAAGCCCTGTGCCCAATCCACACCAGCCTCACTGTCCCCACCTTCAGACAAATAAGAAATCAAGAGGAAGTGGGTTTTTCTATTTCAACAGAGGCAAGCGTGGAATGGGAAGGGATTGTCCAAGTAGTGTATAATCCCTTTAAATCTGTCTGCAGGTTAACCCCTTCCCAGCATAGGACATACTTAGTTTGCCATGGTTGGATAGGGGCCCCAACAGATGACGTACTGGGCACGTCTTGGCTATTGCGAGGGTACAGGAGCTGTGCCCATGTGTTCAACAAAGGGTCTTTGGCTTACCGGACAGCTGAGTCCTGGCTCTTTCATCCTGGTCCCCCCACACCACCCCTAGCTGTTTAACCCCCTAAATGCTGCCATCAATAGCAATGGCAGCATTTAGGTGCTGGGAGAGGGAGTGCACGCTGAGCTCTTACATCGGGGTTTCCGTGTAAATCTCTGAAAAATGTGATACAGGGAAATTTTTTTTTTTTTCTGTTGGAAATTTTGTCTGAAATGGTCACTTTGAAGTTCTGTCTGGCCTGTGGTCTGGTGATGTCTATCTTTTTATGCAACTTTTTAGATGTACACAAATGTGCAGTCAACATTCATTTTGTGCACCTTTTGAGAAGGACACCGCTGAATGGAGGCTAAGTGGAGTCCATAGTATCTCTACTGTAGTTTTTCAAAACGTATGGGGTACTGGCAAACTTGATAGAAATTATGTAACAAATTGTATAGTCCATTTTCTTCTATTACCCTTATTGAAAATTAAAATTTTGGGGCCAAAGCAACATTTAAGTAGAAGAAAATAATTTTTATTTTCAGAGCCCAATGTTATACAACTCTGTGAATCACCTGGCCCAAGATTAATTCCTTGAGGGGGGTGTAGTATGCATAATGGGTTCAATTGTGGCAGGTTTCCGCTGTTTTTCCATGTTAGAGGTTCTTCAAATGTGACATGATGTCTGCAATCTATTTTCACAGCTCAACGGTATAAAATTCTGATAAGTTTCTTGAGGGGTCTAGTTTCCAAAATGGAGTGACTTGTGTTTTTTTTTTTTCAGTTTTTAGGAACATCAGGGCTCTGCAAACGCGGCATGGCATCCGCTATTGATTCCAGACTATTTTGCGTCCCTAAAAGTCAAATAGCGCTTCTTCCCTTCCGAGCCCTGCCGTGCACCCAAACAGTAGATTTCCACCACATATGGGGTACCTGTGTACTCAGGAGAAATTGCACAACATATTGTGTGGTATATTTTCTCCTGTTACCCTTGTGAAAATGCTAAATTTGGGGTAAAGTAACATTTTTGTAGGTAAAAAGTTTATCATTTTTCCTTTCCACATTTGTTTAGTTCCTACGAAGCACCCTGAAGGGTTAATAAACTTCAGTGTGGTTTGAGGAGTTCAATTTTTAGAATGATGTAGCTTTTGGTATTTTCTGTCAATGTGACTTCAAACGTGATGTGGTCCCCCCAAAAAAACTGGTTTTGTAAATTTTGTTTGAAAATAAGAAATAGCTGATAAACATTGAACCCCTGTAACTTTTTTTTAAGAAAAAAATTCAAAAATGGTGCCGATATAAATAAATAAATAAATCTTTATTTTTATATAGCGCTAACATATTCCGCGGCTCACAATCTAAATTCCCTGTCTGTATGTTTTTGGAGTGTGGGAGGAAACCGGAGTACCTGGAGGAAACCCATGCAAACACAGGGAGAACATACAAACTCCTTGCAGATGGTGTCCTTGGTGGGATTCGAACCCAGGACCTCAGTGCTGCAAGACTGCAGTGCTAACCACTGAGCCACCGTGCCGCCCATATAAAGTAGACATGTGGAAAATGCTACTTATTAACTATCTTGTGTGGTATAACCTGGCTGGTTTAAGAGCATAAAAATTCAAAGATTGCAACATTTTCATCAAATTTTTGATATTGTCACAAAAAAACCTCAAAATATTGTCCTAAATTTACCATGAACGTGAAGTACTATATAAGTATTATATAGTACTATATAATGTCAGAATCACCGGGATCCATTGACGTGTTTCAGAGTTATAACCTCATCATAAAGTGACACTGGTCAGCATTTAAATTTGGCTGTCAGAAAGGTGAAAACAGGCTGGGGGGCTGAAGGGGTTAAGTGTCATATATTGTATTATACCTTATATGGCCACATAATATTTAAAATAAGTCTTCTCGAGCCCAGAAAAATCATAAAATTGGTACATACATATGTATAGATATATCTATTATCTCTGGGTTAATATGTGAAAGCCTCCAGCGTTCTGTCACGCCACAGCACTTTGATTGACAGTTCACTTTGCACAGATGTGCTGCACCAAGAGCTGTCAATCAAAATTTTTAGGTACCACATCTCATTTGAAGTGATTTGAGAAACCTAGGCGACAGAAAATACCCAAAAGTGACCCCATTCTAAAATCTGCACCCCTCACTCTGCTCAAAACCACATCCAAGAAGTTTATTAACCCTTTAGGAGCTTCACAGCAACCAAGCAATGTAGAAGGAAAAAATCAAAATTTTACTTTTTTACACAAAAATGTTACTTTAGCCATAAAATTTAGCATTTTCACAAGGGTATCAGGAAAAATGCACCATAAAATGTATCGTGCATGTTTTCCTGAGTACGCAGATACCTCATATGTGGTGGAAATCAAATGTTTGGGCACACGGCAGGACTCTGAAGGCAAGGAGCGCCATTTGAATTTTTGAGTGCAAAATTAGCTGCACTCATAAGCGGACGCCATTTCGGGTTTGAAGACCCCCTGAGGTACCTAAACAATGGAGCTCCCCACAAGTGACCCCATTTTGGAAACTAGACCCCTCATGGAATTTATCTAGCTGTTTAGTGAGCACTTTGAACCCCTGGAGGCTTCACAAAAGTTTGTAATTTTCAGCCGTGAAAATAATCTTATTTTTTTTTTTTTTTTACCACGAAATTGTTTTTTCAAACAGGTAGCTATTTTTTTCACAAGGGTATCAGGAAAAATTGCACCATAAAACGTATTGTGCAATTTCTTCTTAGTACACAAATACCTCATATGTGGTGGAAATCAATTGTTTGGGCGCACAGCGGGGCTCAGAAGAGAAGGAGCGCCATTTCACAGCAAAATTGGTTGGAATTATTAGCGGACGCCATGTTGCGTTTGGAGACCCCCCCCCCCCCCCAGCCCCCCCCGAGGTGCCTAAACAATGGAGCTCCCCAACAATTGACCCCATTTTGGAAACTAGACCCCCCCCCCCCCCATACAAAAAAATTAGTTTGGCGAAATAAAAAATCCGGACGTCAGTAAAAAAAAAATAATAATAAAATTAATGAGCGCCTGCAACTGACACTAAGGCAAGTGCCACGCGTGAGAGCGATGCACGAATCTCGCATCGCATCATCGCACACCGCACACTCCTGTCTGGAAGAGAGCGGCTGTGCCGGATGATGCGATGTGAGACTCGTGCATCGCTCTCATGTGTGGCACTGGGGTGACCCTTACAATATTCAGTAAAAAATACTGTAGTTGACAATTACTACAGTATAATTTTACTGGCCCTAAACTAAGTATTTCTATTTCTTTCTTAGTTTACAGAAAAAAAATCAGGACGCACGCACGGATGTGCTGCAAAAAGGGGGAGACTAGGTGGGATGAAAAAAAAAAAGGGCGGAGGATGGGAGAGGGCGCGTCGGAGGATGGGAGAGGGCGCGTCGGAGGATGGGAGAGGGCGCGTCGGAGGATGGGAGAGGGCGCGTCGGAGGATGGGAGAGGGCGCGTCGGAGGATGGGAGAGGGCGCGTCGGAGGATGGGAGAGGGCGCGTCGGAGGATGGGAGAGGGCGCGTCGGAGGATGGGAGAGGGCGCGTCGGAGGATGGGAGAGGGCGGGCAGCAGATCGGGGAGGGTGAGAGATGGGGGAGGGAGCTTCAGATGAAGAGGATGGGAGAGAGCAGGCAGCAGATCAGCGAGGGTGAGAGAGGGGGCAGCAGATCAGGGAGGGTGGCAGCAGCTGATGAGGGGGAGCGGGCAGCGGATCGGGGAGGGTGAGATGGGGGAGGGGGCAGCAGATCGGGGAGGGTGAGATGGGGGAGGGGGCAGCAGATCGGGGAGGGTGAGATGGCGACAGCGGGCAGGAGATCGCGGAGGTGAGATGGCGGACAGCGGGCAGGAGATTGCGGAGGTGACGCAGCGGGCAGCAGATCGCGGAGGTGAGATGGCGGAAGCAGGCGGCATATCGCGGAGGTGACATAGCGGGCAGGAGATCGCGGACGTGACGCAGCGGGCAGGAGATCGCGGAGGTGAGATGGCGGGCAGCGGGCTGCAGATCGCGTATTGAGATGGCGGCCAGCGGGCTGCAGGTCGCGGAGGTGAGATGGCGGCCAGGGGGCGGAAGATCGCGGAGGTGAGATGGCAGACAGCGGGCAGCAGATCGGGAAGGTGAGATGATGGAGGGCGGTGGCAGATCGCACAGGGTGGGAGATGGTGGATGGTGGAGGGGGCAGCAGATGAGAGTGGGAGAGAGCGGGCAAGAGATCACAGAGGGGTGTAGCGGCTGATGGGAGAGAGCGGTGGCAGATGGACGCGGCTGCAGCAGATAGAGGAGATCGGCGGCGGTGGCAGCGCATCGGAGGATCGTGGCAGTGGATCAGGGCCAGGGCACTTGCAGGGATCACTCCCCTCGGCTTCCACGGACAGAGTAAAGCGGAGGGGAGCGGTCTCCGGCCCCAGATCCACGGTGATTGGAGAGATCGGTCACAAGGCCGATCTCTCCAATCAGAGCTGGGGGCGCGTGAAGCACCGATCACCCAGCTTCAGCCAATGGCTAGTGCTACAGCTGCACTGATCAGGGCTGGATTTCAATGTTTCAGCCATTTTCAATGGCTGAAATATTACAGTGGCTGTGATTGGCTGAGCAGTGTTCGTCAGCCAATCACAGCCTCCATAGGTCCGGGGAGGAGGCACCACCCCTCCTGAGGTTAGGCAGAGGTCCCCTCCTCCCTGAATCTAAGGTTTTTGTAAACAGATTACACTCACCGGGGCTCCGGGGCCGCGATTTCGCCATGACGTACTGGGTACGTCATGGGTCGTTTAGCACCATGTCACCATGACGTACCCAGTACATCAAGGGGTTAAGGAGCTATGCAGATTTCCTTCCGTATACTGCGGGCCCTATTCATTATTGAGTTTGCGCCTTACTCTTCTTCTTATTTGAGCCTTTTACATGTTTCCCTGTTTTTGTCCATGTGGGTAGGATTAGTCTTTTCTATCTGTTTTTGGTAGATTTATCTATTGCAACTTTTTAAAAAGTTGCAGTCTTTTTGCACCCTTGTCCCTCCCCCATGGGGTAATGTTACATTTGTCTGGAATTTATTATAGAGCTACGGCAAATCCTGTGGAAAGGCCATACATGTAAGTGATGAGAATCCCCTTTAGTAGGAGGTTGATGTGTTACCTTAGTAATAGTGGTAATTTTTTCTACTGACTGACCTATTCCCTACAGTTGGGGAGCCTGACGCACGCACTTGGCTGGAGCAGCATGTGGTCCCTCAGTACTGGACGCCTCGGGCTTGCCGATTTTCACACAGTTCACACTTGCATTCTAATCTAGCTGTTATCTGGTAAGTTATGTTTTCCATTCACTTTTTAATTTTTGTATCATTTGTCCTTTATCATAAAGAAGTTGTGTAATAAAGGGTTTACAGGACAGTAGTGCAAGGACGTCTGTCACTGTCAAACAAAAATGATCCCTGGAATTATGTTCCCAATCGAGATGTATGGATGTGAAATGTGGACACTTATGAAATCAGATGGAAGAAAAATTGATGGCTTATAGAAGACTTTTATTAATCCCATAATCAGAAAGCATCATATACTAGGATGATTATATAAACACACAACTGTCCCTGTAAGGCGAGATCACCAGCCAAACGTTGACCTATTTTAGACATGTAATGAGGACAAATTCATTAGAAAGAAAATGCTACTCAGAAGAGTCAGTCGTAAAAGGAAACAGGAGACCAAAGGCTGGATACTGTCAGGAATGATACAAGAATGAATATCAAGACATTGGAAGAAGCCTTTGATACAGGGAAGCATTGAAAGGACTAGTCTGCAGAGTATATAAGGGACATGACTGGATAGAAAGAATCGGAATACATCAGTATAGATTTCCCTGCTTTTCATCTCAGCCAAAACGAAGAAGGCTTATATAGAGTAGTAGAGAATACGCTTTCTCATTTCTTCATCGTTCCTTATGGGAGACCCAGACCATGGGTGTATAGCTTCTGCCTCCGGAGGACACACAAAGTACTACACTCAAAAGTGTAGCTCCTCCCTCCGGGCTATATACACCCCCTGGATGACAATCTAACCAGTTCAATGCTTTGTGTTTCAGGAGGCACACACACATGCATTCTCTCATTTTTCTTTTTTTTTTTAAGATTTTATTTTTAAAGATATGGAAGAAAAGCGGGTCCAGTCTGGACTCCCAGCATGTCCCTTCTCACCCCACTGTGTCGGCGGTGCTGTTAAGGTTGACTTTACAAGGCTGGAGCCTTCACATGCCGCGCTCCTTCAACATCCTTTTCAGGCTCTGGTTTGAAGTGGGAGCCATCACGGTCCTCTCTGCTTTGCAGGAGACCGGTCTCCATCCGCAGCCCTGTCAGGTTCCTGCTGGACGGAGCGTTTAACCTTCCCTCAGGGACATGGCCCTGCGTCTCAAAGCTAAGTATTGAGACGTTTTTCAGGGGTCCCGGGTACTTTTATTGAGGGGAGAGTATGTCTTTTGTCGTTACTGTAACTTCCGTCCGGTTCTGGGGGTTTTTCCTCAGAACCGCGCCGAGGGTGCCTGCTCGTCGGCCGCATGTTAAAATCTAGGCCCCGGCTTCAGTTTGGGCCTAGTTTCGTTTTCAGCTTCCCCTGCATGTCATTCATGCAGGGGAATAGTGTGGCGCCGCCCACCGGCCGGCCAGCAGAGGGGAGGACACTCCTCTCTGAGGAGCTGTTCCCTCCCCTTTATCTCTCCTTGGCCCTCCGGTTTCCCGCTCTTGGGCTAATCCCCGCCCCCCTCCTCCTTCCAGCGCCATTTTCTCAGCGTTCTCGCACTGATCGGCGCTGGATGCTGCAGCTGCTGCTTTTTAGGAAGGCTGACGCTTCACTGGGGGTCCGAGCTGTGGAATCCGAAGGGCACACAGAGAGCGGTCTGGTAAGCCACAACCTCTGGTTGTGGGCTTTTTATTATACACTCTCAGGGCATTCTACAGGAGTGTATTCTTGCTGCAGAGCCTCCACCTCAGCAGCATGTCTGTCACTAGGAGCAAGGCTGCAAAGCTGTACGCTATATGCACTGCATGTAAGCTCATTCTGCTAGAGCCAAGCACATACCCACATTGTGATGCCTGCTCTAACATGGTGGTCCCTCAGCCTGGAGCCTCCTCAGGGGTTCCTCCGGCCGCTCCAGCCCCGGTGGCTGATCCCCCGGCTTGGGTAGCATCTTTTTCCAGAGCTATTTCCAGTCTTTTGCCGACTCCATGGGACAGCTGTCCCGGACACTGCTGACCATGCATCAGCCCCCTTCTCAGGGCCCCCCTGCTGCTCCGAGATCTGCAGAGCTCTCAGAGCATGTTCTAGGACCCCGTCCTCCTAAACGGAGATGCAGGGACCCTTCTCCTTCCTCGTCCCACGGCTCTGATTCACGAGCCGAAGTGCAGGGCGAGGAGGATACTTTTACTGTGGGCTCAGACGCTTCCTCTATGTACCCCATTGCCTTGTCTGAGGGTGATGCGGATGTTAGTGACTTGATTGCGTCCATTAACTCCGTACTGAACCTCAATCCACCAGTGTCAGAGGAACAAGCCTCTCTGGTAGAGATACATCAGTTTGCCTCACCTAAGAGAGCTAGGAGTACGTTTTTTAACCACTCCAGTTTTCAGGCCACTGTCACTAAGCCCAGGGCCTGTCCTGACAAACGTTTTCTGAAGCGTAGTTCTGATGACCGTTTTCCCTTTCCACCAGATGTGGTGAAGGAGTGGGCTCAGTCCCCAAAGGTAGACCCTCCGGTGTCTAGAATCTCAGCCCGCACAGTCGTAGCGGTGGCCGATGGCACCTCTCTTAAGGATCCCACTGACCGCCAGGTTGACCTTCTGGCCAAGTCTGTATATGAGGCGGCAGGGGCCTCGTTCTCCCCGTCTTTTGCGGCAGTGTGGGCTCTTAAGGCAATCTCTGCCTCTCTGGCGGAGATACATTCCCTCACCAGGGACTCTATGCCTGAGATGGATGCCTTAACTTCTCAAGCTTCGGCTTTTTCATCCTACGCCATGTCTGCCATTCTGAAGGCTTCTCAGCGCACGGCGGTGGCCTCCGCTAACTCTCTTGCGATCCGCAGGATCTTGTGGCTTCGAGAGTGGAAAGCAGACGCTTCTTCTAAGAAGTTCCTTGCGGGTCTCCCTTTTGCTGGGTCCCGGCTGTTTGGTGAACAACTGGATGAAATAATTAAGGAAGCTACTGGCGGGAAGAGTACTTCCTTGCCACAAACTAAAGCCAAGAGACCTGTCCAGAACAGGAACCAATCGAGGTTTCGTTCCTTTCGTTCCTCTAACTGGTCATCCTCTAAGCCCTCAGCCTCGTCCACGACCGCAGCCAAGGATCGTAAACCCATCTGGCGCGCGAAGCCGCGTCCTCAGAAGTCCGGAGGAGCCACTGCCACTAAGGCAGCCCCCTCTTGACTATCTGGCTGCGCCAGCAACGTCCTTGGTCGGTGGCAGGCTCTCCCACTTTGGCGACGTGTGGTTTCAACACGTCTCCGATCAGTGGGTGCGGGATATCATCTCCCACGGCTACAGGATAGAATTTTCTTTCAGCCCGCCAAACAGATTTTTTCTGTCCACCCCCCCCCTGCTCCAAAGCCGCCGCCTTCTCTCAGGCCGTGGCATCCCTGCAGGCCAACGGTGTAATTGTTCCGGTTCCCGCCCGAGAACAGTTCAGAGGTTTCTACTCAAACCTCTTTCTAGTCCCCAAGAAGGGCGGTTCCTTCCGACCCATCCTGGATCTCAAGCTTCTCAACAAGCATGTTCAGGTGCGGCGTTTTCGCATGGAATCTCGGAGATCGGTCATTGCATCAATGACCCAAGGAGATTTTCTAGCATCCATCGACATCAGAGATGCCTATCTGCACGTGCCTATCGCGGTCTCACACCAGCGTTGGCTCCGCTTTGCAATCGGAGAGGAACATTTCCAATTCGTGGCTCTCCCCTTCGGGTTAGCCACGGCCCCTCGTGTTTTCACCAAGGTTATGGCAGCAGTGGTTGCGGTCCTGCATCTCCAGGGGTTGGCAGTAATCCCCTACCTGGACGACCTTCTAGTCAAGGCCTCATCCAGTGCAGACTGCCAGCGGAGTGTCTCGCTCACCCTTGCCATGCTCGTTCAGTTTGGGTGGCTTGTCAACCTGCCCAAGTCCACTCTGACCCCGACCCAGGGACTTATGTACCTAGGGATGCAATTCGAGACTCTGCCGGCACTTGTGAAGTTGCCCTTAGTCAAACAGCAGTCCCTTCAGCTGGCGGTGCGCTCTCTGCTGAGGCACCGCCGTCATTCCATCAGGCACCTCATGCAGGTGCTGGGTCAGATGGTGGCGTTAATGGAAGCAGTTCCCTTTGCCCAGTTCCATCTGCGTCCCCTGCAGCTGGACATTCTCCGCTGTTGGGACAAGCGGACCTCTTCCTTGCACAGACTAGTGGCTCTGTCGCCACAGACCAGGAGCTCTCTTCAGTGGTGGCTTCGGCCCCTCTCTCGGTCACAGGGACGCTCCTTCCTGACTCCGTCCTGGGTGATCCTCACCACGGATGCCAGCCTCTCCGGTTGGGGAGCAGTATTTCTCCATCACCGAGCACAGGGCACTTGGACTCCGTCCGAATCAGCCCTCTCGATCAATGTGCTGGAAATCAGAGCTGTGTTTCAAGCTCTCCTAGCCTTTCACCACCTGTTGGCGGGCAGGCACATTCGAGTCCAGTCGGACAACGCGACAGCGGTTGCCTACATCAATCACCAGGGCGGAACTCGCAGCCGCCTGGCGATGTTGGAGGTTCAACGAATCCTCCAGTGGACGGAGGACTCCAAGTCCACCATATCAGCAGTCCACATCCCAGGCGTAGAAAACTGGGAGGCCGATTATCTCAGCCGTCAAACCGTGGACAGCGGCGAGTGGGCCCTGCACCCGGCAGTGTTCCGGTCAATCTGCCGCAAGTGGGGTACTCCGGAAGTGGATCTAATGGCATCCCGGCACAACAACAAGGTTCCGGTTTACGTGGCTCGCTCCCACGATCATCAGGCCTTCGCAGCGGACGCGCTGGTTCAGGATTGGTCCCAGTTCCGTCTGGCCTACGTGTTTCCCCCTCTACCTCTCTTGCCCAGGGTTCTGCGCAAGATCAGAATGGAGGGCCGTCGGGTCATAATCCTTGCTCCGGACTGGCCCAGGCGAGCTTGGTACCCAGACCTGCTCCGCCTGTCCGTAGAGGTGCCGTGGCATCTCCCGGACCGCCCAGACCTTCTCTCTCAAGGTCCGTTTTTCCGCCAGAATTCTGCGGCTCTCAGATTGACGGCGTGGCTCTTGAGTCCTGGATCCTGATGGCTTCAGGCATTCCCTCGGAGGTCATCTCCACTATGACTCAGGCTCGAAAGTCTTCTTCGGTCAAGATTTATCACAGGACTTGGAGGATCTTCCTGTCCTGGTGTCGCTCTTCCGACCATGCTCCTTGGCCGTTCTCCTTGCCGACCATCCTGTCTTTTCTACAGTCTGGTCTACAGCTAGGACTGTCCCTCAATTCCCTCAAGGGACAGGTGTCGGCTCTGTCGGTATTATTCCAGCGGCGTATCGCCCGACTGGCTCAGGTGCGCACCTTCATGCAGGGCGCAGCTCACATCATTCCTCCTTACCGGCGGCCTTTGGATCCCTGGGACCTTAATCTGGTCCTCACGGCCTTACAGAAACCCCCCTTTGAGCCTCTTAGGGAGGTTCCCTTGTTTAGACTTTCACAGAAAGTTGTTTTTCTAGTAGCCATAACCTCTCTCAGGAGAGTTTCTGATTTGGCTGCGCTCTCTTCGGAATCCCCCTTTTTGGTGTTTCACCAAGACAAGGTGGTTCTTCGTCCGACTCCGGATTTTCTCCCTAAGGTGGTGTCTTCTTTCCACCTTAACCAGGACATTTCATTGCCCTCTCTTTGTCCGGCCCCTGTGCATCGCTTTGAGAAGGCGTTGCATTCTTTGGTGCGGGCACTCCGAATCTATGTGTCAAGCACCGCCGTTTCTAGGCGGTGCACCTCACTTTTTGTGCTAACCGCGGGTCAGCGCAAGGGTCTCTCTGCTTCTAAACCGACCCTAGCTCGTTGGATTAGGTCGGCTATCGCCGATGCCTACCAGTGTTCTCAGGTGCCCCCTCCGCCAAGGATTAAGGCGCACTCGACCAGAGCTGTCGGTGCCTCCTGGGCTTTCAGGCACCAGGCTACGGCTCAGCAGGTTTGTCAGGCTGCCACTTGGTCCAGTCTGCACACTTTTTCGAAGCACTACCAAGTGCATGCTCATGCTTCGGCAGATGCGAGCTTGGGCAGACGCATCCTTCAGGCGGCTGTCGCCCATTTGTGAAGTTAGGTTTTGCCTACTTCTCAGTTTGGTTTATTTCCCACCCATGGACTGCTTTAGAACGTCCCATGGTCTGGGTCTCCCATAAGGAACGATGAAGAAAAAGAGAATTTTGTTTACTTACCGTAAATTCTTTTTCTTATAGTTCCGACATGGGAGACCCAGCACCCTCCCTGTTGCCTGTTGGCAGTTTTTGTTCCGTGTGTTTTCACCGGCTGTTGTTGTAGACAGAGTTCCGGGTTTTTCCGAGTTTTACTCTCTCTACTTATGGGTGGATGGCCTCCTTCAGCTTTTGCACTGAACTGGTTAGATTGTCATCCAGGGGGTGTATATAGCCCGGAGGGAGGAGCTACACGTTTGAGTGTAGTACTTTGTGTGTCCTCCGGAGGCAGAAGCTATACACCCATGGTCTGGGTCTCCCATGTCGGAACTATAAGAAAAAGAATTTACGGTAAGTAAACAAAATTCTCTTTTTTTTCTTTTTACACTGGTGTATTTAACATGAGCGGGTCTAATGTAACTGTTTTCTAGGGACCAGCATTTATACACCACGGATCCTCTGTATACACCTGATGATAAAACCATCGTGACCGAAACGCAAGTGATTCGGGAGACCCTGTGGTAGGTGTTCGGTTCTAGGTACAAATGGGATGATTGAATTTATCAATACAAAGTAACCATTATGAAAAAGTCAGTGTTGCCGTTGTATGATCTAAAGAAGGGGATTTCTACTACTAGATAACCCCTCCATAATAGCTGCAGTTTGGTGCAGAGTACAAACTTACAGAATGTACGAGTACATGGTTACTGTCTGGACTGGTGCCACTTAGGTGATCCTGAAGCTGTCTTTTCCAAGGTCGCGTGGTATCAGTGAATACTAAAGCTGGTGTCACACACAGCGACAACGACAACGACGTCGCTGCTACGTCACCATTTTCTGTGACGTTGCAGCGACGTCCCGTCGCTGTCGCTGTGTGTGACATCCAGCAACGACCTGGCCCCTGCTGTGAGGTCGCCGGTCGTTGCTGAATGTCCAGCTTCATTTTTTGGTCGTCACTCTCCCGCTGTGACACACACATCGCTGTGTGTGACAGCGAGAGAGCGACGAAATGAAGCGAGCAGGAGCCGGCACTGGCAGCTGCGGTAAGCTGTAACCAGCGTAAACATCGGGTAACCAAGGGAAGACCTTTCCCTGGTTACCCGATGTTTACGCTGGTTACCAGCCTCCGCCGCTCTTGCTGCCAGTGCCGGCTCCTGCACTGTGACATGTGGCTGCAGTATGCATCGGGTAATTAACCCGATGTATACTGTAGCAAGGAGAGCAAGGAGCCAGCGCTAAGCAGTGCGCGCGGCTCCCTGCTCTCTGAACTGTGACATGTAGCTGCAGCACACATCGGGTTAATTAACCCGATGTGTGCTGCAGGAGAGCAAGGAGCCAGCGCTAAGCGCGGCTCCCTGCTCTCTGCACATGTAGCACAGCGACGTTATGATCGCTGCTTCTGCTGTGTTTGACAGCTAAGCAGCGATCATAACAGCGACTTACAAGGTCGCTGTTACGTCACCGAAAATGGTGACGTAACAGCGACGTCGTTGTCGCTGTCGTTTAGTGTGAACCCAGCTTAACTGGCTTGCAGCCTTCTCTAGTCCTTGAGAGTAGACCTACAGCAGTGGACAATCCCTTTACTTAAGAATAGAATAGTTTGGTACCGTATAAAAGCAGTGCGAAAAATCATCTAAAATGAAAATCTCAACGCTACAAACACATTCACAACCAAGCTTGTATTTTCCCAAAGGTACTAAAGAGAAAAATAAATAAACTTTCCAAATAGTCGTCATTACAAATCCTTCATCTTGTAATTACACCTTTTATGCAGACGTGGAGGTTTCCATAGTAAGAGACTAAAGACAAATTGTGCGCTTTGATCTCGCAGTCCTCCTTCCTCCCATATAAAGGTTATGGTTGGCACGCCGGGTGGTAGGATAGATGTCCAGACAATACTGCAGAAAATGCCACGGCCGTCTGTCTCTGCTGAGCGTCCACCATGTCTATTAAACCTGTTCACCAAAAAGCTTATCTATATTGAAAAGGTGCAAACTGAGCGAAATAATGTATCATATAGGAATTACTCCACAATTATGCACAGCAAGACCAAATATATTTTACAAGCAATTTATTGAAAAACACAACACTTAAAAAAACAAAAAAAAAAAACTACAAAACGTACAGGACACATTCATAAACCAATTTCGAACAAAAGCCACTAGATGGCGATAAGCTATAATACTGACCACTTGCGGGAACACATTTATTCAGTATGAGTGGTCAGTATTATATATAATATGCGTGTGTGTATAATATATATTATGTATATGTGTGTGTGTATGTGTATGTATGTATGTATATATATATATATATGTATGTATGTATGTGTGTATGTGTGTGTGTGTGTGTGTGTGTGTGTGTGTGTATATATATAATATATGTTCAATGTATTTTATTAAGTATCTTTTCAGAATTACAATAATAATCATGCGCGTATATTGAAAACATTTACAAATTTTCAACACAAAAATGTAACGAACT
Source organism: Anomaloglossus baeobatrachus (assembly GCF_048569485.1). Lineage (NCBI taxonomy): Eukaryota > Metazoa > Chordata > Amphibia > Anura > Aromobatidae > Anomaloglossus > Anomaloglossus baeobatrachus. The sequence continues at coordinate 535,430,292 of NC_134354.1, read as the reverse complement.
GTTAAGTTACGTCCTTTTGTGTCCTAAGACACAAATCCCTCCGTCCATTCCGAACCTCACAAACGTATCCCCGTGACCTTCTTTGGCTACATTCCCATCTTTGAATGAACTTCTCTAAAGACAACTACATTTGGACGTCCTGGGTCACTAGGACAGAATATCTTAAGAAATATTATACTGTTCGTCACTTCCAGAGAGGTTAATGACTTCATCAAGACAAAAGCTAAGAATGAGTAAAGAACAGCGTGAAAGATCCAGATGAGAGAAAAGAGAAAGCAGGGAGGGGGGGAGGGGAAGGGAAGGGAAAGAAGTCACCCGTGGACACTGATATAATATAATATAATATATAATATAAACATACACACACACACATTATATATGTGTGTGTGTGTGTATGTATATGTGTACATTTCCGGTGACTACCTCTTGAAGCTCGCCATGAGTATGCAAAGCAGTAATCAAAGCAAAAGGTGGTCACTTTGAAGAACCTAGAATATAAGACATGTTTTCAGATGTTTCACACTTTTTTGTTAAGTATTTCATTCCACATGTGTTAATTCATAGTTTTGATGCCTTCAATGTGAATCTGTGTGTGTGTGTGTGTGTGTGTGTGTGTGTGTGTGTGTGTGTGTGTGTGTGTGTGTGTGTTACAGGCAATGTATGAAAATCCCGCATTCTATAGAATACCTAGGCAATGTATACACTCCCTGTCGTTTTCGGGCAAGGTATGAAATATCTGTGTTGCTCTATACTTTTCCTTGGCCTTACATAAAATGTCTAGGTATTATAAAGAATGACAAGAACTGCTCAAGCAAAGTCTTATATAATGCCCAGATTGGAAAAGTCTTTAGTAACAAATAGTCAAAAAACTAATGAAAGAAGAAATCCTAAATGAACAACAGGATATCTTTACTGGGGGAAAAACACAAAGAAACAGAAGTGTCATTTCAGACCATTAGTCTTTAGTAACAAACAGTCAAAAACATGAAAGAAGAAATGCAAAATGAACAACAGGATATCTTTGCTGGGAAACAAAAAAAAATAATCAAAAAAGGAATCAGAAGTGTCATTCCTGCTATTTGTTGCGGCACGGGAGGCTAGAATGGCATTTTGAATTGCACTTCATTATTTATATATAATAAAAATATATATATATATATATATATATATATATATATATATATATATATATATATATATATATTAATATATATATATTAATATAATATAATATTTTTCCGCAAAGGCATTTGTTAGTTTGGCACTTAGTCTTGCACATACACCTCCAAACATCCTTGACACTTCCTGTGGACTGAGCAGTAGCAGCAGATCAAAGAGGCATTTCTTTGTCGCTCCATTGGGAGACCCAGACAATTGGGTGTATAGCTTCTGCCTCTGGAGGCCACACAAAGTATTACACTTTAAAAAGTGTAACCCCTCCCCTCTGCCTATACACCCTCCCGTGGACCACGGGCTCCTCAGTTTTATGCTTTGTGTGGAAGGAGGCACACATCCACTCATGCATTCTCATACTTAGTTATGTCGGTTGGAAGAAAAGAGGACCCCCACGGGGTCCCCGGCATGTTCCCTTCTCACCCCACTATGTCGGCAGTGTTGTTAAGGTTGAGGTACCCATTGCGGGTACAGAGGCTGGAGCCACATGCCGTCTCCTTCACCATCCCTTAGCGGCTCTGGGAGAAGTGGGATCCTGAGCGGTCTTCCATTTGCTGTGACCGTGCTCCATCCGCAGCCCCTGTGGGAACCTGCCGGACCGGAGCCTCTTCAACCCCAGGGACCGGGCCCTGCAACTTAAAGGTACTCTGTATCCCTGTCTGGGATCGTACAGAGAGCGCACCTTCTTCCCGGGAGTCGCGGTAGTTTTAAAACTAAGGAGGCCGGTGGACTTCCGCGCCGACCGTGCCTGCTTGTCGGGTGCGGCCTCAAATTTAGTCCCCGGCTTCACCGCGGCCTAGTCGCAAAAATCCCGCCCCCGGGCCTGCCTATCAGGGATAAGGGCGGGTTCTCCGGTATGACGTCGGATGTGAGGGCTGGAGCATCCTGCATGTCTTCCTCCCCCCTCACTGACCACTGTGGGGACCCCAGATTCCCGCTCTTGGCTGGCGCCGCCCTCGGCTCCACTCCTCCCCTGAGAGCTCCGGCGGCCATTTTCTGGCATTCTGCCGGTGGATGCTTCTCAGTGAACAGCTCAGCAGCTTCGGGGGATCCAAGGCAGGGAATCTGGAGGACACACTCCGCTCGTTAGCGATCGGTAAGCCGCACCGGTCACCCGGTGCTGGCCCCCCTGGGGTGCCGGTATAGATACATACATATATATTTATACAATAGATATATATATATATCTGTTCGGTCAGTCCGTATACCTTGGTCCCTATATACCCTCAGTTGGTCACTCTCCTAGGAGACAACAGCATGTCGTCCACAAGGAGCAAAACTACTAAGGCACAGGTTTTTTTTCGCGGCCTGTACCTCTTGTGGGGCTATGTTGCCTGCGGGATCCACGTACCCTCACCGTGAGCAGTGTTCGACTCCTGCCACACATGCTCAGCCGGAGCCTCGGGCACTGGTGGGCCCCTCGGCTCAGGTAGACCCCCCCCCCCCTGCTCCCCCTGAACATGCAGGGACAGAGTCACAGGGGTTGGCCTCTTTTGCTGAGAAACTTTCTCAGTCCCTTTCTCAATCCATGGCACAGTCTATGGACAAATGGTCTGCTAGGCTCCTGGAGGCATTGCAGTCCAGACCGGACCCTTCACAGGCCCCGGCCCCTGTTAGCTTGTCTCCTCCAGGCCCCTCTCGGTCCGCGCCGCAGCGTGCTCCCAGGTTGGCCCCTAGGTCTCAGGCGGAGGACTCCTGCCCGGACCGCAGTCCCAGACCGGCAAAGCGGTCTCGCTGGGACTCTTCCCCGTCTTCCTCACGCTGCTCGGAGGACTCTCAGGAAGACGAGGCGGATGTGGGAGCTCAGGGCTCTGACCCTGACGTCGCCCTTAACCTTGATACACCTGAGGGGGATGCCTTAGTAAATGATCTTATCTCATCCATCAACCAGGTGTTGGATCTTTCTCCCCCGCCTCCTCCTGTGGAGGAGTCGGCTTCTCAGCAGGAGAAACACCAGTTTCGGTTCCCCAAGCGGACTCGAAACACGTTTTTTGATCACTCTAACTTCAGGGATGCTGTCCAGAAGCCCAGGGCGGTCCCGGACAAGTGCTTTGCTAAACGGCATACTGACACGCGTTATCCCTTTCCATCTGAAGTTGTTAGGGGCTGGTCTCACTTTCCCAAGGTGGATCCGCCAGTTTCCAAATTGGCTGCTAGATCCGTTGTGTCTGCTGCAGATGGCTCATCCCTGAAGGATGCCACTGACAGACAGATAGAGCTCTTGGTGAAGTCCATCTATGAGGCCACGGGCGCGTCTTTCGCCCCGGCCTTTGCCGCTGTGTGGGCTCTCCAAGCGATCTCGGCTTGCCTGGCTGAAATTAATGCTGTCACACGGAATTCTGCTCCGCATGTTTCGTCTTTGACTTCCCAGGCATCTGCCTTTTCGTCCTACGCCATGAACGCCGTCCTGGACTCCGCTAGCCGGACGGCTTGTAGCATCCGCTAACTCCGTGGCAGTCCGCAGGGCCATGTGACTGCGCGAATGGAAAGCAGACTCGGCTTCCAAAAGGTTCTTAACTGGTCTGCCTTTTGCTGGCGACTGTTTATTTGGCGAACGATTGGATGAAATTATTAAGGAATCCAAGGGAAAGGAATCCTCCTTACCCCAGTCCAGACCTAAGAAGCCTCCGCAACGAAAAATACAATCAAGGTTTCGGTCCTTTCGTCCCTCCGCCAAGCCACAATCTTCCTTGTCCAACAGGCTGGAGAAAGGCCAGAGGAACTCCTATGCGTGGCGGTCCAAGTCACGCCCCCAAAAGGCCGCAGGATGCACTGCCTCCAAGACGGCCTCCTCATGACTCTCAGCCTCCCCTAGCCGCATCCTCGGTCGGTGGCAGGCTCTCCCGCTGTGGAGACGCCTGGTGGCCACACGTTCAAGACCGATGGGTGAGAGACATTCTGTCTCAGGTTTACAGGATAGAGTTCAGCTCACGTCCTGCGGCTCGTTTCTTCAGAACCTCCCCGCCCCCCGCTCAGGCCGAGGCACTTTTTCAGGCAGTGGACGCTCTGAAGTCAGAAGGTGTTGTGATCCCCGTTCCCCCTCAGGAACGTGGTCGCGGCTTTTACTCCAACTTGTTCGTAGTGCCCAAAAAGGACGGGTCATTCCGTCCCGTTCTGGACCTCAAGCTACTCAACAGACATGTGAGAACCAGACGGTTTCGGATGGAATCTCTCCGTTCAGTCATCGCCTCGTTGTCACAAGGAGACTTCCTGGCATCGATCGACATCAAGGATGCTTATCTCCATGTGCCGATCGCACCCGAACATCAACGCTTCCTGCGTTTCGCCATCGGGGACGAACACCTCCAGTTCTTCGCATTGCCCTTCGGCCTGGCGACAGCCCCACGGGTTTTCACCAAAGTCATGGCATCCGTCTTGGCGGTCCTACACTCTCAGGGCCACTCGGTGATCCCCTACTTGGACGATCTCCTAGTCAGGGCCCCTTCTCGGGTGGCGTGTCAACAAAGCCTTGCCGTCGCTCTGGCGACTCTCCAGCAGTTCGGGTGGATCATCAACTTCCCGAAATCCAAGTTGACACCAACCCAATCACTGACTTACCTTGGGATGGAGTTTCACACACAGCCAGCGTTAGTCAAGCTACCACGGGACAAACAGCTTTCTCTGCAGGCAGGGGTGCAATCACTTCTTCGGAGTCAATCACACCCCTTAAGGCGCCTCATGCACTTCCTGGGGAAGATGGTGGCAGCTATGGAGGCAGTGCCGTTTGCACAATTTCATCTACGGCCGCTCCAATGGGATATTCTCCACAAATGGGACAAGAGTGCGGCTTCCCTCGACAAGAACGTCTCTCTTTCCCTCGCGACCAAAACATCACTTCAGTGGTGGCTCCTACCCACATCTCTGTCAGGAGGAAGATCTTTCCTACCCCCAACCTGGGCTGTGGTCACCACGGACGCGAGCCTGTCAGGTTGGGGAGCGGTTTTTCTCCACCACAGGGCTCAAGGAACCTGGACTCCGACAGAATCGTCCCTTCAGATCAATGTTCTGGAGATGAGGGCAGTATATCTAGCCCTATTGGCTTTCCATCGGTGGCTGGAGGGCAGGCAGATCCGTATCCAGTCGGACAACGCCACTGCCGTCGCCTACATCAACCACCAAGGCGGCACTCGCAGTCGTCAAGCCTTCCAGGAAGTCCGGCGGATTCTGCAGTGAGTGGAAGACACAGGCTCCACCATCTCCGCAGTTCACATCCGGGCGTAGAAAACTGGGAAGCAGATTTTCTCAGTCGTCAGGGCATGGACGCGGGGGAATGGTCTCTTCACCCAGACGTGTTTCGGGAGATCTGTCGCCGCTGGGGAACGCCGGACGTCGATCTCATGGCGTCACGGCACAACAACAAGGTCCCGGCCTTCATGGCACGGTCTCAGGATCACAGAGCTCTGGCGGCGGATGCGTTAGTGCAGGATTGGTCACAGTTCCGACTGCCGTATGTGTTTCCCCCTCTGGCAATGCTGCCCAGAGTACTACGCAAGATCAGGTCCGACTGCCGTCGCGCCATTCTCGTCGCTCCAGACTGGCCGAGGCGGTCGTGGTATCCGGATCTGTGGCATCTCACGGTGGGTCAACCGTGGGCACTTCCAGACCGCCCAGACCTGCTGTCACAAGGTCCGTTTTTTCCATCTGAATTCTGTGGCCCTCAACCTGACTGTGTGGCCATTGAGTCCTGGCTCCTAGCGTCTTCAGGGTTATCTCAGGATGTCATTGCCACCATGAGACAGGCCAGGAAGCCAACGTCCGCCAAGATCTATTATAGGTCTTGGCAAATCTTCCTGTCCTGGTGCACTGCTAACGGTCTTTCTCCATGGCCGTTTGCCTTACCCACATTCCTTTCATTCCTTCAATCTGGAGTGGACAAGGGTTTGTCCCTCGGCTCTATCAAGGGCCAAGTGTCGGCACTCTCCGTGTTTTTTCAAAAGCGTCTAGCCAGGCTTCCGCAGGTCCGCACGTTCCTGCAGGGGGTCTGCCACATAGTTCCACCTTACAAACGTCCGTTGGAACCTTGGGACCTTAACAGGGTCCTGACGGCTCTTCAAAAGCCGCCTTTTGAGCCACTCCGGGATGTCTCTCTCTCCCGTCTTTCGCAGAAGGTGGCCTTCCTAGTGGCAGTCACGTCTCTTCGGAGAGTGTCTGAGCTTGCAGCGCTGTCATGCAAAGCCCCCTTCCTGGTTTTTCACCAGGATAAGGTGGTTCTGCGTCCTGTCCTGGAATTTCTCCCTAAGGTGGTATCCCCTTTTCATCTAAATCAGGATATCTCCTTGCCTTCCTTTTGCCCTAATCCAATTCACCAGTGTGAAAAGGATTTGCACTCTTTGGATCTAGTGAGAGCACTCCGGTTCTACGTGTCTCGCACGGCGCCCCTGCGCCGTTCAGACGCGCTCTTTGTCCTTAAGTAAGGGCTCTCAGGCCTCCAAGTCAACCTTGGCTCGGTGGATCAAGGAACCGATTCTCGAGGCCTACCGTTCTTCTGGGCTTCCACTTCCTTCAGGGTTGAAAGCCCATTCTACCAGAGCTGTAGGTGTGTCCTGGGCTTTGCGGCACCGGGCGACGGCTCAGCAGGTGTGTCAGGCAGCTACGTGGTCTAGTCTGCACACTTTCACGAAGCACTATCAAGTGCATACCTATGCGTCGGCTGACGCCAGTCTGGGTAGGCAAGTCCTTCAGGCGGCGGTTGCCCACCTGTAAGAGGGGGCCGTTTTTCGGCTCTTTCGATTGAGGTATTCTTTTACCCACCCAGGGACTGCTCTTGGACGTCCCAATTGTCTGGGTCTCCCAATGGAACGACAAAGAAAAAGGGAATTTTGTTTACTTACCGTAAATTCCTTTTCTTCTAGCTCCTATTGGGAGACCCAGCACCCGCCCCTGTGCCCTTTGGGCTAGTTGTTCTTGTGTACACATGTTGTTCATGTTGAATTGTTCTTATGGTTCATGGTCTTCAGTTCTCCGAACATCCTTCGGATTGAATTTACCCTAGACCAATTTATAAGTTTCCTCCTTCCTGCTTTTGCACCAAAACTGAGGAGCCCGTGGTCCACGGGAGGGTGTATAGGCAGAGGGGAGGGGTTACACTTTTTTTAAAGTGTAATACTTTGTGTGGCCTCCAGAGGCAGAAGCTATACACCCAATTGTCTGGGTCTCCCAATAGGAGCTAGAAGAAAAGGAATTTACGGTAAGTAAACAAAATTCCCTTTTTTGTGGTCAGGAACATCTTGAACCTTGAGCAAGCCCTTTTGACAAACACTGAATTGTGATCTTGCATAGAGTCCACTTATTATTCCTCACAGATTCTTTGGAAAATGAAAGGTGGAATCTGATTGGTTGCTAATGCTAAGGGCAACTGAGCCAGTTTCACAGATCTGCTGCTGCCTTTTTTTGTTCACCTACTTTTGGACGTCCGACCCCTGTAGTATTCTACACTCCGCCTGTTTGTCATTTAGGTATTCTATAGAAGGACTAGGAAATGTACGAATATCGGATGCTGATGTATTTCATACCTTGATGACCCATTTCCGGCAAAGTATATATATATATATATATATTATATTATATTATATTATATTATATTATATTATATTATATTATATTATATTATTATTATATATTATTATTATTATATATATTATTATTATATATATTATTATTATATATATTATATTATTATTATATTATTATTATATATATTATATTATATTATTATTATATATATTATATTATATTATTATTATATATATTATATTATTATTATATATATATATATATTATATTATTATTATATATATATATATATTATATTATTATTATATATATATATATATATATATATATATATATATATATATCATGACTCTGCACATGTGCTTTGCTTTAATGTTTGCATACTCAAGGCCAGATCTTGGTATATTACACCACACCATTTTCTAGACATTATTATTAGGGATGATAGAATACCTCAAATATTCGGCTTCGCGAATATTCGACGAATAACTCGCCGCTATGCGAATATTCGATGCGCAATGTAAGTCTATGGGAAGCCCGAATAGTTGTTATTCGGGTTTCCATTAGACTTACATTGCGCATCGAATATTCGCATATGTAAGTCTATGGGAAGCCCGAATAGTTGTTATTCGGGTTTCCATTAGACTTACATTGCGCATCGAATATTCGCGAATAGTTGTATAGCGGCAACCTATTTGGAAAATATTTGCGAAGCCGAATATTTGAGGTATTCGATCATCCCTAATTATTATATTATACTAGCCTCTCACCATCTAGTGGATTCTCTTGGTAATGCTTTATATTTTAGGAATTTGTGTCCTGCATCCGCCTCCCTCATTTTCTTACGGTTTTATTGTGGTTTGTTTTTGTTTAACAATTGTCATGTCTTTCAATATGTTACTAATAAAATATAACTCTGTCCTTACTTTGCAAAATTGTGGAGTAATTCTTATATGATGATCAACTTTATTTCGGCTATGATCGTGCATTTCTCATAAATAACCCTTTATTTTGTTTTCTAGGTTACTTTCTGGTGTGAAGAAGCTTTTCATCTTTCATTTAAATGATGGAAAAGTCACGGTCAGGAATGACATCATTGTGACACATATGACACATGTAGGTTACTAAGCTTATTTATTATCCTCTTCAGATTTCTTCATTTAACCCCTTCCCTACATTGGATGTACCAGTACATCCTATACTGTGGTGTGTTCCTGCAAATGGACGTACTGGTACGTCTTAATGATCGAAGTGGCACAAGTGGTGTGGCCGTACAATTGTTGCTCGGGAGCTCGGTAATTGTTGCACAAGGTCCCCTGGCTGCCTAACGCCTTAAATGCCACAACCAATAATGGTTGCAGCATTTAGAAGGCTGGGAGGGGGAGGAGGGTCCCTCTCCCACCCGATCAGGATTCCCGCAACATGATGACGGATGATTTCCTCAGTACACACAAGATTGTCGATTTATAAATGATTTGGTGACATAAAGTACAATTGGTAGAGGACAGTTGAACTAGATGGACTTGGGTCTTTTTTCAACCTATGTAACGGCGTCCCGATCATTGTCATGGCAAAATATATAATGTATAATATATATATATCTATATATATATCTATATATATATCTATATATATATATATATATATATATATATATATATATATATATATATATATATATATATATATATATATATATATATATATATATATATATATATATATATATATATATATATATAATGTACATATACATTTAGTGGGGGAAAAAGTATTTAGTGAGCCACCAATTGTGCAAGTTCTCCCACTTAAGCAACGAGAGAGGCCTGTAATCATAGGTAGATCACAACTATGACAGACAAAATGAGAAAACAAATCCAGAAAATCACCTCTCTGATTTGGCAAGATTATTTTTGCAAATTATTGTGGAAAATAAGTATTTCTTTATCACTTCATTGGGGGACACAGAGACCATGGGTTGTATGCTGCTGCCACTAGGAGGCGACACTATGCAAAAAAGGTAAACTCCTCCTATGCAGTATACACCCACCAACTGGCAATTATTCCTCAGTTTAAGCTTAGCGTCCATAGGAGGTGGACACACTTGGGGCTGCTCTCAGCCCCCCAGGTTTGTATTTTTAATATTTTCTCTTTTCTTTAAAAGACACAGCTCGTCGGGCGACAGGGTGTAATCGCTCACCCTGCTCTCTCCCCTAGAGACCGGTCGCACAGAGTGGGGTCCGTCCGCCACTACTGTTGTCTTCCGTGTCTGTCTGGCAGGACCCTACCCCCCTAACACTTTCAAGACGGTTTGGGGGGCATCCGCACAGAGGGACAGGCGGATGGTCCTTGCCCCCCCCCCTCCCCCTGCACGCTCACCTTCCACAGCCGGCCTGATCAGGGAGGGGAGACAAAGATGATACAGGATTCTTCCGGTCACCCGTGTGAGGATCAGAATGACCGATGCCCGTCTCCCTATATCCATTCCAGGATCAAAAAGGGACTAACAGCCGTCAGGACAGGTACCCTCCCGTTCCCCAGGCCATGGTCGGATATATAATAGAGATAGAGATAGAGATATCTATCTCTATCTCTCCTTTCCTTACCCTGGGTCAGCTCCCCTTCACGCAGGCTGCGCGCACACCCACCTTTCACAGTCCCGAGCCTGGCGCTGCCCACCAATTCCCCTGCGGCCTCCCTTCTAATTTAGTCCCCGGCTTCTCCCAGGCCTAGCTCCCGACCGAGACACGCCCCCTCCCGGCCAGCCTATCGCCCAAGTCCTTGCTTACCAGCAGGCCCGCCCGCTCCAGCAGCCTGTCACAGCAGGCCTCTCCTGCGCGCCCTTTCCAACCAATCACGGGCGCTCTCCCTCCCGGCCGTCCCTAAGCCAATCCCTGCAGGTTTATTTCTGGAGCGCGCCAGTTTTGCGCGCCCTTTTCCTGCTCCTCCCCCTGTCTGGGTGCTCTCACAGCTTCTCCAGTGCCATCGCAGCCACTGCTGCTACTCTGTGCGGTGTGCGGCGGCAGTGTCCCACGTGAAGCCTCCGGCCTCATACCCCTGCAGCTCCCCGGAGCCCCCATATCTGCTCCCTCTGCCTGCAGTCTGACACACCAGTGGGACACAGTGCCAGCAGAACCTGGGTAAGCCCTGCCACTGGGAGGCAGCTCCTTCCCCAGTACCCCATCCACCTGGCATCCTCCTGTCTGTTCTACCGCTCTCTCGCTCTCTCTCCTTTTCCGGTCTAATGTCCAACACAAGAGCCTCTCGCTCTCAGTCACAGGCCATAGTCCTACACTTCGCCTGCACCTCTTGTTTAAAGAAGTTTCCCTCAGGGCAGTCCTCGCCCCTCTGCCAAGCCTGCAGCACCCCCCAGCATGACTACTACGGAGCCCCCCACCGCCCGTAACGAGGACTCTGCCCCCACACCTGAGTGGGCTGCAGTTCTCCCGCAGTCCGTGGACAACCTAACTAAGGTATCTCAAACCCTGGTTTCAGCCCTAGAGCGTCTGCCCGCCTCCACCTCTGGAGCCCCCCCGGTGGCCCAGAGTGAGTCTGAGCCCGCAGCGCTACTAGCTCGGCAGGGCAGGACGCACAAGAGGTCTAGGAAGCGGTCCTTCTCAGGTTCGTCCTCCAGCTCTCCTAACCCCTCCACAGCCTCCAGAGCGGCACACTCTCCCTCTCCTACCTCATCTGCGGCAGCACCAGATTCGGACCAGGACCCTGATTCGGACTCCGATCTGGATTCTGAACATATTTCTAAGCTGAGCAGCATGATGGACAGTCTGGTTATTGCCGTCAACCAGACCCTAGAGGTAAAGGATGTAGATCCGACCCCCGCCAGTCAGTCGGTTCCTTTCAAAAGGGCCAAAAAAACGCCAAGGGTCTTTGGCAACCACAGGGAATTTGATGCCATTTTCTCTAGACAGTGGGAACATCCTGACAAGCGTTTCCAGAAGCGCAAGCGAGCACATATTCTTTACCCCTTTGCACCGGAACTTCTTCAGAAGTGGTCAGCGTCTCCTTCAGTGGACCCTCCAATCTCCCGATTTTTCTTCTAGTACCACCTTACCACTCTGATGGTGCCTCCCTTAAAGACTTCTCTGACAGGACAATAGAATCCCCAGCCAAGTCGGCCTTTGAAGCCTCTGGTTCTGCCATCTGTCCAGCCTTTGCATCCACCTGGGTCTCCAAGGCTATCTCCGCCTGGGCAAAGCTACTTCGACGTGGTATACTGTCTGAAGCTCCCGGCCCTGAGCTGGCGGACCTGGCAGATCAGATCGCCCATGCCGGAAAGTATCTGGTTACCGCGTCCCTCGACTCCGCTGCTTCCGCAGCACTGGCAGCCGGTAACATTGCCGCAATCCGCAGAGCCTTGTGGCTTAAGGCGTGGAACGCGGACTCAGCATCCAAAAAGTCCCTCACCAGTCTCCCCTTTTTCGGGGCCAGACTCTTCGGAGAAAAACTGGACAAGATCATTTCTGAGGCAACAGGGGGTAAGAGTACCTTCCTTCCTCAGCAAAAGGTCCCTCGAGCCCCTCCTAAAAGACGGTCTTTTCCCTTTTGCCAATTTTCTGCCAACAACAGCATCCGTCGAGAGCGGTCACCAGCACGTCAAGAGAGACGGAAGCCCTCTTTTAAAGCAACACCCTCCTGGCGTTCCCGCGGCCAGCACTACAAGACCTCCAGCTCCAGATCCAATAGATTCTCCTCCGCATGACTGGGCTCCCATTCCCGGATTCTCCAGGGTCGGCGGTCGCCTCCGGCTGTTCAGAAGCGTGTGGCTTTCCGTGATAGACGATGCTAGGGTCCGAGACGTTGTCTGTTACGGCTACAAGATAGTTTTCTTCACGCCCATATTCACGCTTCATCAAATCCCACCCCCCCAAGGATCCCTCCCTCACCAGGGGATTCTTCGCGGCCATCCAGTCCATGCGAGATTCTGAGGTCATCACACCCGTCCCCACTCAAGACCGGTTTCAGGGTTTTTATTCAAACCTTTTTGTTGTTCCGAAAAAGAACGGCACCATATACCCCATTCTGGACCAGAAGCTGCTCAACAAGCGTGTCAGTCTTCGTCACTTCCGCATGGAGTCTCTACGCTCAGTGATTGCATCCATGCAACTTGGGGAGTTCCTTTGTTCGGTGGATATTCAGGACGCCTATCTTCACATTCCGATCTTCCCAGCTCATCAGAGATTCTTACGCTTCGCAGTTCAGGATCAACACTATCAATTCACAGCTCTCCCATTTGGGCTCTCAACGGCTCCCAGAGTCTTTACCAAGATAATGGCAACCGTCATGGCTATTCTTCGGACCCAGGGAATCCTAGCCATCCCGTACCTGGACAACATTTTAGTCAAAGCTCCCTCGGCATCGGAGTGTCGCGAAAGCCTCAGCATCACCCTGGATACTCTAACCCGTCTCGGCTGGTTGATCAACAGACCAAAGTCATCTCTTATCCCGGCACAATGCATCTCATTCCTTGGGATGGTCTTCGACACTGCACAGGCGAAGGTTCTCCTGCCCGAGGACAAGCTCTCGGCCATTCTCAAGGGAATTTGGAACCTCCAACGCCCTCCCCATTGCTCTCTCCGGTATTGCATGAGCATTCTCGGGAAAATGGTGGCACCAATAGAAGCGGTGCCCTACAGTCAATTCCATACACGCCCTCTTCAGGGTTTCCTTCTATCAAGATGGGACAAGTCTCTTCACTCCCTGGATCGCCCAGTCGTGCTCCCTCCACGAGTCAGAGAGTCACTGGAATGGTGGAAATGCTCTCCCCTCATCCTCCAAGGGAGATCATTTCTTCCCCTTCGATGGAAGGTCATTACGACAGATGCCAGTCTCCTAGGCTGGGGAGCCACATTCCAAGACCTCACAGTTTAAGGTCGCTGGACCGAGCTGGAAACGACCCTTCCCATAAATATTCTGGAGTTTAGGTCTGTTCGATTGGCTCTCTTACACTGGGAGACCCTGCTCCTCGGAAACCCAATTCGGGTACAGTCCGACAATGCGACAACTGTGGCTTACATAAACCACCAAGGAGGAACCTGCAGCAGAGCAGCAATGAAGGAGGTGTCCCAGATACTCTACTGGGCCGAACAGAACATCCCAGCGATCTCAGCCGTCCACATTCCGGGAGTGGACAATTGGGCCGCCGACTTTCTCAGCCGAGAAGGCCTCGCCGCGGGAGAGTGGTCCCTCAATCCCATCATCTTCCAGCAGATCTGCTTCAGGTGGGGGACCCCCGACGTGGACCTCTTGGCCTCCAGGTGGAACCACAAGGTGCCCCAGTTCGTATCCAGGGCAAGAGATCCGCTGGCGTTCGCAACGGACGCCCTAGCGATCCCCTGGTCGCAATTCTCTCTTCCGTACCTCTTCCCCCCGCTTCCGCTCATCCCCAGATTAATCAAGAAGATCAAATCAGAAGGAATCCCGGTGATTCTCGTGGCTCCAAATTGGCCCCGTCGTCCTTGGTATGCAGAACTCGTGCACCTTCTCGCCGACGTCCCGTGGAGACTACCAGACATCCCGGACCTTCTCACTCAGGGACCATTCCTCCACCAGAATTCACAGTCGCTCAATTTAGCGGCATGGCTGTTGAAGCCGCAATACTAACTTCCTCAGGATTCTCAGAAAGGGTCGTCCAAACAATGATTAGAGCACAGAAACTCTCCTCCTCCCGCATCTACCACCGTACGTGGAAGGCCTATTTTTCCGCTGGTGTGAATCTAACCAGGTCGCGGCCATGACCTTCTCCTTACCGGTTCTGCTGTCCTTCCTGCAGTCCGGTCTGGATGCGAGGTTGGCTCTCAGCTCCCTTAAGGGTCAGGTGTCTGCTCTTTCCATCCTCTTCCAGAAGAGGATTGCCTCTCGCTCACAGGTTCGCACATTCATTCAAGGGGCCGCTCATTCTGTCCCCCCCCCCCTTTCCAACCTCCAGTGGAGCCTTGGGACCTTAACTTAGTTCTGTCCGTTCCTCAGCATTCCCCATTTGAACCTATTCAGGAGGTGTCTCTAATGTTCCTTTCTTGGAAGGTCGCCTTCTTAGTTGCCATCACGTCAGTCAGGCGTGTGTCTGAACTAGCGGCACTTTCTTGCCGCTCTCTCTATCTCGTCTTCCACCAGGATAAGGTAGTTCTTCGGCCAGTCCCGTCCTTTCTTCCGAAGGTGGTCTCCTCTTTCCACCTCAACGAAGACATTTTGTTCTTCCCTCTTTTTGCCCGAACCCGTCTCACCCTCGTGAGATTCTTCTCCACAAGCTGCACTTGGTCAGAGCCCTCCGCCTGTACATTTCCAGGACGTCTCATTTCAGAAAGTCAGATTCTCTGTTCGTGCTTCCATCCAGTCCGCGCAGAGGCCTCCCCGCTTCCAAGTCCTCCATTGCGCGATGGATCCGTTCTGCCGTCCTAGAATCCTACCGGGTAAGGGGCAGAGCGCGCCCATTCAGGATTACAGCCCATTCCACCAGGGCGGTGGGAGCCTCTTGGGCGGTCCGCCACCATGCCCCGGCGTTGCAGCTTTGCAAGGCTGCAACCTGGTCTTCACTCCACACTTTCACGAAGTTCTACAGGGTTCACACTTTCGCATCCTCTGATGCGAGCCTCGGTAGACGCGTTCTGCAGTGGACCGAGGTCAGCCCTGAGAGTAACGATAGACCCACCCGTGGGACTGCCTTAGGATGTCCCATGGTCTGTGTCCCCCAATGAAGCGATAAAGAAAAGTAGATTTTGGGTACTCGCCGTGAAATCTTTCTTGGAGCCTTCATTGGGGGACACAGCACCCGCCCTTGTGTTGGATACGTGTTACTATTGAATGTTGATTCTAATGTTGACTTCTGTAAGATTGTTCGTTCTTTCCTTGTTGTCTCCTATTGCTTTCTCACTAACTGAGGAATAATTGCCAGTTGGTGGGTGTATACTGCATAAGAGGAGTTTACCTTTTTTGCATAGTGTCGCCTCCTAGTGGAAGCAGCATACAACCCATGGTCTCTGTGTCCACCAATGAAGGCTCCAAGAAAGAGATTTTACGGTGAATACCTAAAATCTATTTTTGGTCAATAAGTTCATCTCAATATTTTATGTATCCTTTGTTGGCCAATGACCGAGGTCAAACGTTTTTTGTAAGTCTTCATAAGGTTGGCACACACTGTTTTTGGTATGTTGGCCCATTCCTCCATGCAGATCTCCTCTAGAGCAGTGATGTTTTGGGCCTGTTGCTTTGCTACACGGACTTTCAACTCCCTCCAAAGGTTTTCTATCGGGTTGCGATCTGGAGACTGGCTAGGCCCCTCCAGGACCTTCATAGGCTTCTTCATTGCCCTGGCAGTGTGTTTGGGATCATAATCATGCTGAGAGACCCAGCCACGTTTCATCTTTAATGCCCTTGCTGATGGAAGGAGGTTTGCACTCAAAATCTCACGATACATAGCCCCATTCATTTTTTCATGTACATGGATCAGTCATCTTGGTCCCTTTGCAGAGAAACAGCCCCAAAGCATGATGTTGCCACATCCATGCTTCATAGTAGGTATGGTGTCCTTTGGATGCAACTCAGCATTCTGTCTCCTCCAAACACAACAAGTTGTGTTTCTACCAAACAGTTCTACTTTGGTTTAATCAGAACATATGACGTTCTCCCAATACTCTTCTGGATAATCCAAATGCTCTCTAGCAAACTTCAGATGGGCCCGGACATGTACTGGCTTAAGCAGGGGAACACATCTGGCACTGCAGGATCTGAGTCCGTGGCGGCATAGTGTGTTACTGATGGTAGCGTTTGTTACTGTGGTCCCAGCTCTATGCAGGTCATTCACTAGGTCTCCCCGTGTGGTTCTGAGACTTTTGATCACTGTTCTTGTGAACATTTTGACCCCTGGTGGTGAGATCTTGCATTGAGCCCCAGCTCGAGGGAGATTATCAGTGGTCTGGTATGTCTTCCATTTTCTTATTATTGCTCCCACAGTTAATTTCATCACACCAAGCTGCTTGCCTATTGCAGATTCAGTCTTCCCGGCCTGGTTGAAGGCTACAATTTTGTATCTGGTGTCCTTCAACAGCTCTTTGGTCTTCACCATAGGGGAGTTTGGAGTGTCTTTTATACTGGTAAGTTCAAAAAAGTGCCATTTACTACAGGTAATGAGTGGAGGACAGAGAAGCCTCTTAAAGAAGAAGTTACAGGTCTGTGAGAGACAGAAATCTTGCATGTTTTTAGATGACTAAATACATATTTTCCACCATAATTTGCAAAAAAAAAATATTGCCAAATCAGACGATTTTCTGGATTTGTTTTCTCATTTTGTCTTTCATAGTTGTGGTCTACCTATTATCTCAATTACAGGCCTCTCTCTCATCTTGTTAAGTGGGAGAACTTGCACAATTGGTGGCTGACTAAATACTTTTTTTTTTTTCCTTTCCCCAACTGTATGTACTGTACATACAGTGGATACGAAAAGTATTCAGACCAATTTAAATTTTTCACTGTATCATTGCAGCCATTTGGTAAATTGAAAAAAAGTTGTTTTTTTTTCTTCATTAATGTACACTCTGCACCCCATCTTGACAAAGAAACCAGAAATGTAGAAATTTTTGCAAATTTATGAAACAAGAAGAACTGAAATATCATATCATATGGTCATAAGTATTCAGACCCTTTGCTCAGTATTGAGTAGAAGCATCCTTTTGAGCTAATACAGCCATGAGTCTTCTTGGGAATGATGCAACAAGTTTTTCACACCTGGATTTGGGGATCCTCTGCCAGTCTTCCTTGCAGATCCTCTCCAGTTCCAGGGGGCGCGTCCATTTCACAGCAGACTCCTTCTCTAAGGTTACTAAATGGGGTTGGAATCCGTCATAAAGGAGGTGAGTAACGGTCGTTACAAACACCAAATCCAAGATGGCAGCCCCCAGTGCTTCATTAAAACTAGAATTACATAAAAACTAAATAAACAATGATTTTAATTTTGTATTAAAAATACTTGATTTCATAATACAAAAATAAAAAACCGCGACACCCTTCTTATAAATGCCGCTCTCAGATTTCACAGCTATCACTGATGTCATTGATTTACTGCAGTGGCCTCATGCACTGTAGTTGCGATGTTACTGGATCAATGGTGAAGAATTGTTTTTTGTTGTTGTTGTGTGTGTTTTTTTTTTTTGTTTTTTTTTTTTTTTAAATCTTGTTGGAAAAGAGCAGCAGAATGGTAAACATTATTATAGTAAGGAACACAGGATGTGCAACATTCCTTACAGCATGCAGCCCAATTATGGGGACATAATTATAGGACAGGACCCAGGCTGGGGGACATTACCGTGAAGGGCCTATAATGAAGGACACTATTATAGGAAGGTGCCAAAGATGGAGAGTATTTCTTACAGGATGTGGCCACTATGGAAGACCTTATTACAGGAAGGGGCCAGGACCTAGGACACTATGCCATGGGGATGAACAAATATGTCTTGATAAGATCTACAATGCTGCAAGGGCCCATACTTACGATTAACATGCAGGTGGGGACTATTGGTCTCTAGTTGCGCCACTGCATGAAATGTGATCTGTGGACAGTATGGTATAGAGAAGGAGAAACTGAGTGGAATGATATATAGGTTTGTTGTTAAAGATTGCATATAACTTGTTTATATTCATTGACCTCCCTATATACTGATACTTTTCCCACATGTAGTATATCAATCTAATCCACTCCTCCCGCTCCATAACATGCTGCCTGCAGATCAAATACCATTTTCAACATGACATGTTCCCTTTAAGGATTGTGGACATGAGACAATTATTGGTAAGATCACAATTATTACTGTTCATAATGATAAATCGTTGTGTAAATACTTCTGTATGTCATTTCATTTTCACAAATATCAAATACTTGCAGTAATGGTTCTTCTCTACTTATTTATTAGTGAAAATTACTCTTTCATTCCAGCATTGCCTTCGGTCTGTGCTGGAACAAATTGCAGCATATGGCCAAGTGGTGTTCAGACTTCAGAGGTTTATGGATGACGTCACTGGGCATTGTGCGGAGAACTCATTGCCAGGGACCCTTCCTACCACCAAGAAAGGTGCTGAAGCTCCATTCCGAACATACCAGGCCTTTATGTGGGCTTTATATAAATACTTCATGAGCTTTAAGGAAGAACTTTCAGAGATTGAGAAATGTATTATTAATAAAGGTAACATTATTTTTTATGTTTGTATACCAGCATGTATTAGGAAGTTGGAATGAGTGGTTTTATTCTTTTCTCTGTTTTTGTCAGATGAAACAGTCACATTGGCAATGGTAGTTAGCAAGTTGGCGCCTCGCCTCGCGCAGCTCAAAGTCCTACATAAAGTGTTCAGCACGGGCATAGCAGAAGTACCCCCCGACACCAGGAATGTTGTGAGAGCATCTCATTTACTGAATACCCTATATAAAGCTATTCTGGAGTATGACAATGTAGGAGAAGCTTCAGAGCAAACGGTATGCATTATCTGTATCTGTGCTGTATACAAAGCCACTTTCATACATGGTTTGGGCAGCTAATGTTTGATACAGTAAAGCACCACTCCAGTGTTTTTGTTTTGTTTTTGTTTTTTCCCCAGGCTAGAATGGTGCTATCAATCTAAGGTCCCTGCCCCTAGTAATATACTTGCCTTCATGTGTCTTCAACTTTTTCTGGCGTTGCTCCAGACCCGTGCTGCCATCTTGTGACCACAACTTCTGACTTTTCCAAAGTTGCGTCACAATCTGTCATTGCATCTCTATGAGAGCTAGAGAGCCAAAATGAGACTCTCATTGATTTGCATTGAAGAGCTTTATAAAACACTGGAGCAGCTGGCAGGTCACAAACTGTCAAAGTGACGGTAGAAAAAGGTGAAGATGGCGGTAGTTTAGTTGTCTTATTTTTTCATTATTATTATAAATCTTAATCCATATGGAATTAATTGCTGTAATACACCGCATGGACAAAAGTATTGAGACTCTATCCTTGAATTCAGGTTTTTCATTCAGTCCCATTGTCAGAGGTTCATAAAATCAGGCACCTAGATTCACAATCTACTTTTCTTCATCGTTCCTTATGGGAGACCCAGACCATGGGTGTATAGCTTATGCCTCCGGAGGACACACAAAGTACTACACTAAAAGTGTAGCTCCTCCCTCCGAGCATATACACCCCCTGGATGACAAATCTAACCAGTTTCAATGCTTTGTGTTCAGGAGGTCACACACACACATGCATTCTCTGATTTTTGATTTTTTGATTTCAAAGATTTGGAAGAAAAGCGGGTCCAGTCTGGACTCCCGGCATGGAAACTCCGGCACACTCACTATCACCCTTGGAGACACAGAAAGTCAGAGACATGTAACTGATATCAAAATCCTTTTCTTTTTATTTTGTGGTGAAAAACGTGTATCAAAAAAGTGCTGTACAATAGTCCGCCAATCTCAACGTTTCGGCCTTTCTGGCCTTCTTCAGGTCGGACGGGCTCAAGGATGAAAGGACTGGAAGTGGATGAACATGCATAGGACACTATCGTTAGACCAATGCTGAAATGCAGTAAGGATTATGGGATACAGGGTAATCAATGTCAGGATACACTATGCGTAGACGATGTCGGATAGTGCTGTTATCAAGGCATATGGGTCTCAAACCTTGTGTTGAATCAATGGTATAATGATACCCAATCGTACGCAAAGGGTCTGGATTATCTAAGAGCCATCACCTCAGTGTTCCATAGTATGTAGATTGGTCTATGACGTGGTCAGACGTCTAGAGTGGTCTGTTTAGATATGGTGATCTCTATTGATGACTGGAATAGTGCATAGGGACCAGGAGTGGAAAACCACAGTGCGGTCACACTCGTCGGTATTTAATGGAAAACATTGTTAGCTTAAATGACTGCCTGGCTGAGACTCCACTGGTATTTTGTCTGGATAGGGGTCCTAGAGGTACTATGGGACGTGCGGTTCACCCCTACATCACACAGGCACATGCTACCTGGACTCCCACCACTGTACCTCTAGGACCCCTATCCAGACAAAATACCAGTGGAGTCTCAGCCAGGCAGTCATTTAAGCTAACAATGTTTTCCATTAAATACCGACGAGTGTGACCGCACTGTGGTTTTCCACTCCTGGTCCCTATGCACTATTCCAGTCATCAATAGAGATCACCATATCTAAACAGACCACTCTAGACGTCTGACCACGTCATAGACCAATCTACATACTATGGAACACTGAGGTGATGGCTCTTAGATAATCCAGACCCTTTGCGTACGATTGGGTATCATTATACCATTGATTCAACACAAGGTTTGAGACCCATATGCCTTGATAACAGCACTATCCGACATCGTCTACGCATAGTGTATCCTGACATTGATTACCCTGTATCCCATAATCCTTACTGCATTTCAGCATTGGTCTAACGATAGTGTCCTATGCATGTTCATCCACTTCCAGTCCTTTCATCCTTGAGCCCGTCCGACCTGAAGAAGGCCAGAAAGGCCGAAACGTTGAGATTGGCGGACTATTGTACAGCACTTTTTTGATACACGTTTTTCACCACAAAATAAAAAGAAAAGGATTTTGATATCAGTTACATGTCTCTGACTTTCTGTGTCTCCAAGGGTGATAGTGAGTGTGCCGGAGTTTCCATTACTTGACTTATTTTTCTCCAGAGCACCCACGAGAGGTGATGCGAGGTTTTCTTTGTAACTGGACTCCCGGCATGTCCCTTCTCACCCCACTGTGTCGGCGGTGCTGTTAAGGTTGACTTTACAAGGCTGGAGCCTTCACATGCCGCGCTCCTTCACCATCCCCTGAGGCTCTGGCTTGAAGTGGGAGCCATCACGGTTCTCTCTGCTTTGCAGGAGACCGGTCTCCATCCGCAGCCCTGTCAGGATCCTTCCTGACGGAGCGTTCAACCCCCCCCCCCAGGGACATGGCCTTGCGTCTCATAAGCTAAGTATTGAGACGTTATTCAGGGGTCCCTTGTACATTTATTGAGGGGGGAGTGTGTTTGTTAACCTTGCTGTGATTTCCGACCGGTTCTCTGGGTTTTTCCTGAGAACCGCGCCGAGGGTGCCTGCTCGTCGGCCGCATGTAAAAATCTAGGCCCTGGCTTCAGTTGCGGCCTAGTTTCGTTTTCAGTTCTCCTGCATCTCAGTCATGCAGGGGAACAGTGCGGCGCCGCCCACCGGCCGTTCAGCAGAGGGGAGGACACTCCTCTCTGAGGAGATGTTTCCCTCCCCTGTATCTCTCCTTGGCCCTCCGGTTCCTGCTCTTGGGCTAATCCCCGCCCCCCCTCCTCACTCCAGCGCCATTTTATCAGCGTTCGCACACTGAACGGTGCTGGCTGCTGCAGCTGCTGCATCCACTGGGGGTCCGAGCTGTGGAATCCGGAGGGCACACAAAAACCGGTCTGGTAAGCCACAACCTCTGGTTGTGGACTTTATTATACACTCTCAGGGGGTCATTCTAAAGGAGTGTATTCTTTACTGCAGAGCCTCCACCTCAGCAGCATGTCTGTCACTAGGAGCAAGGCTGCAAAGCTGTACTCTATATGCACTGCATGTAAGCTCATTCTGCCTGAACCGAGCACATATCCACATTGTGATGCCTGCTCTAACATGGTGGTGCCTCAGCCTGGAGCCTCCTCAGGGGTCCCTCCGGCTGCTCCGGCCCCGGTGGCTGAACCCCCGGCTTGGGTAGCATCTTTTTCCAGAGCTATCTCCCAGTCTTTTGCCGACTCCATGGGACAGCTGTCCCGGACTCTGCTGACCATGCATCAGCCCCCTTCTCAGGGCGCCTCTGCCGCTCCGACTCGCTCTGCAGAGCTAACAGAGCATGTTTTAGGACCCCGTCCTCCTAAACGGAGACGCAGGGACTCTTCTCCTTCCTCGTCCCACGGCTCTGATTCACAAGCTGAATTGCAGGGCGAGGAGGATACTTTTACTGTGGGCTCAGACGCTACCTCTATGTACCCCATTGATTTATCTGAGGGTGATGCGGATGTTAGTGACTTGATTGCATCCATTAACTCCGTACTGAACCTCAATCCACCAGCGTCAGAGGAACAAGCCTCTCTGGTAGAAAAACACCAGTTTACCTCACCTAAGAGAGCAAGGAGTATGTTTTTTAACCACTCCACTTTTCAGGCCACTGTTACCAAGCCCAGGGCCCGTCCTGACAAACGCTTCCCAAAGCGTAGTTCTGATGAACGTTTTCCCTTTCCACCAGAGGTGGTCAAGGAGTGGGCTCACTCACCAAAGGTAGACCCTCCGGTGTCTAGAATCTCGGCCCGGACAGTCGTATCTGTGGCCGATGGCACCTCTCTTAAGGATCCCACTGACCGCCAGGTTGACCTTCTGGCCAAATCTGTATATGAGGCGGCAGGAGCCTCGTTCTCCCCGTCCTTTGCAGCAGTGTGGGCTCTTAAGGCAGTATCTGCTTCTCTGGCGGAGATACATTCCCTCGCCAGGGACTCTATACCCGAGATGGTTGCCTTAACTTCCCAGGCTTCGGCTTTTTCATCCTATGCCATGTCTGCCATTCTGGAGGCTTCTCACCGCACGGCGGTGGCTTCCGCTAATTCCCTCACGATCCGCAGGATCTTGTGGCTTCGAGAGTGGAAAGCAGACGCTTCTTCCAAGAAGTATCTTGCTGGGCTCCCCTTTGCTGGGTCCCGGCTGTTCGGTGAACAACTGGATGAAATTATTAAGGAAGCTACTGGCGGGAAGAGTACTTCCTTGCCACAAACTAAAACCAGGAAACCTGTCCAGGGCAGGAACCAGTCGAGGTTTCGTTCCTTTCGTTCCTCTAACTGGTCATCCTCTAAGCCCTCAGCCTCGTCCACTAACTCAGCCAAGGATCGCAAACCCAGCTGGCGCGCGAAGCCGCGTCCTCAGAAGATCGGAGGAGCCGCTGCCACTAAGGCAGCCTCCTCTTGACTATCTGGCTGCGCCAGCAATGTCCTTGGTCGGTGACAGGCTCTCTTTGGCGACGTGTGGTTTCAGCACGTCTCCGATCAGTGGGTGCGGGATATCATCTCCCACGGCTACAGGATAGAATTTTCTTCCAGCCCGCCAAACAGATTTTTTATGTCCACTCCCCCCTGCTCCAAAGCCGCCGCCTTCTCACAGGCCGTGGCATCCTTGCAGGCCAACGGAGTAATTGTTCCGGTTCCCGCCCGGGAACGGTTCAGAGGTTTCTACTCAAACCTCTTCCTAGTCCCCAAGAAGGACGGTTCCTTGTGGCCCATCCTGGATCTCAAGCTTCTCAACAAGCATGTTCAGGTGCGGCACTTTCGCATGGAGTCTCTGCGATCGGTCATTGCCTCAATGACCCAAGGAGATTTTCTAGCATCCATCGACATCAGAGATGCTTATCTGCATGTGCCAATTGCAGTTTCACACCAGCGTTGGCTACGCTTTGCAATCGGAGAGGAACATTTCCAATTCGTGGCTCTCCCCTTCGGGTTAGCCACGGCCCCTCGTGTGTTCACCAAGGTAATGGCAGCAGTGGTTGCGGTTCTGCATCTCCAGGGGTTGGTAGTAATCCCCTACCTGGACGACCTTCTAGTCAAGGCCTCATCCAGTGCAGACTGTCAGCGGAGTGTCTCGCTCACTCTCGCCACGCTTGTTCAATTCGGGTGGCTTGTCAATCTGCCCAAGTCCACTCTGACCCCGACCCAGGAACTTGCGTACCTAGGGATGCAATTCGAGACTCTGCCGGCACTTGTGAAGCTGCCCTTAGTCAAACAGCAGTCCCTTCATCTGGCGGTGCGTTCTCTGTTGAAGCCCCGCCGTCATTCCATCAGGCGCCTCATGCAGGTGCTGGGGCAGATGGTGGCGTCAATGGAAGCGGTTCCCTTTGCCCAGTTCCACCTGCGTCCTCTGCAGCTGGACATTCTCCGCTTTTGGGACAAGCGGACCTCTTCCTTGCACAGGCTAGTGGCTCTGTCGCCACAGGCCAGGAGCTCTCTTCAGTGGTGGCTTCGGCCCCTCTCTCTGTCTCAGGGACGCTCCTTCCTGACTCCGTCCTGGGTGATCCTCACCACGGACGCCAGTCTCTCCGGCTGGGGAGCAGTATTTCTCCACCACCGAGCACAGGGCACTTGGACTCCGTCCGAATCAGCCCTCTCGATCAATGTGCTGGAAATCAGGGCTGTACTTCTAGCTCTCGTAGCCTTTCACCACCTGTTGGCGGGCAAGCACATTCGAGTCCAGTCGGACAACGCGACTGCAGTTGCCTACATCAATCACCAGGGCGGGACTCGCAGCCGCCTGGCGATGTTGGAGGTTCAACGCATCCTTCAGTGGACGGAGGACTCCAAGTCCACCATATCCGCAGTCCACATCCCAGGCGTAGAAAACTGGGAGGCAGATTATCTCAGCCGTCAAACCGTGGACAGCGGCGAGTGGTCCCTGCATCCGGAAGTGTTCCGGTCAATCTGCCGCAAGTGGGGCACTCCGGAAGTGGATCTAATGGCATCCCGGCACAACAACAAGGTCCCGGTTTACGTGGCTCGCTCCCACGATCCTCAGGCCTTGGCAGCGGACGCGCTGGTTCAAGATTGGTCCCAGTTCCGTCTGGCCTACGTGTTTCCCCCTCTAGCTCTCTTGCCCAGAGTCCTGCGCAAGATCAGGATGGAGGGCCGTCGGGTTATAATCATTGCTCCAGACTGGCCCAGGCGAGCTTGGTACCCAGACCTGCTCCGTCTGTCCGTAGAAATGCCGTGGCATCTCCCGGACCGCCCAGACCTTCTCTCTCAAGGTCCGTTTTTCCGCCAGAATTCTGCGGCTCTCAGATTGACGGCGTGGCTCTTGAGTCCTGGATCCTTACGGCTTCAGGCATTCCTTCCGAGGTCATCTCCACTATGACTCAGGCTCGGAAGTCTTCCTCGGCCAGGATTTACCACAGGACTTGGAGGATTTTCCTGTCCTGGTGTCGCTCTTCCGGCCATGCTCCTTGGCCGTTTTCTTTGCCGACCATCCTGTCTTTTCTACAGTCCAGTCTGCAGCTAGGTCTATCCCTCAATTCCCTCAAGGGACAGGTCTCGGCTCTGTCGGTATTGTTCCAGCGGCGTATCGCCCGACTGGCCCAGGTGCGCACCTTCATGCAGGGCGCATCTCACATCATTCCTCCTTACCGGCGGCCTTTGGATCCCTGGGACCTTAATCTGGTCCTCACGGCCTTACAGAAACCCCCCTTTGAGACTCTTAGGGAGGTTCCTTTGTTTCGACTTTCACAGAAAGTGGTCTTTCTGGTGGCCATAACTTCTCTCAGGAGAGTCTCTGATTTGGCTGCGCTCTCTTCGGAGTCACCTTTTTTGGTTTTTCACCAAGACAAGGTGGTTCTTCGGCCGACTCCGGACTTTCTCCCTAAGGTGGTGTCTCCTTTCCACCTTAACCAGGACATTTCATTGCCTTCCCTTTGTCCGGCCCCTGTGCATCGCTTTGAGAAAGCGTTGCATACTTTGGATTTGGTGCGGGCGCTCCGAATCTATGTGTCACGCACCGCCGCTCTTAGGCGGTGCACCTCTCTTTTTGTGCTCACCATAGGTCAGCGCAAGGGTCTCTCGGCTTCTAAACCGACCCTAGCTCGTTGAATTAGGTCGGCCATATCCGATGCCTACCAATGTTCTCAGGTGCCCCCACCGCCAGGTATTAAGGCGCACTCGACCAGAGCTGTCAGTGCCTCCTGGACTTTCAGGCACCAGGCTACGGCTCAGCAGGTTTGTCAGGCTGCCACTTGGTCTAAATTAATTAACACTTTAGTCCCAACTTCAAAATAAGAAGCATCACTCGATTTAGACAACAACAACTTTGTCTCCAGATTTCAACTCAGGAGACACTAGGAGTGTATTTATGCACATCAATAAATTCAATAAACTTTTTTAGGATAAAACCCAAATTTTATTAAACAGTTAAATATACAAATATTAAAAAATAAACAGGGAGACACACCTTGTTGAAGGACGAGTATAAGCCCCTTATTTTGTACACACATCAGTATTATTCGTCAGATATAAAATCAAGATCACTAATTTTTTTATTTTATTAATATATCCAGTACTTTACTGTTAATAAAGGATCAATTTTATTGCCTAGGTATTGGTGCTGTACAACCACAATATATTACTAATTTTGTTTCAGCTATATGTAGCACTCCAACAGAAATGTTTTCAAATTCTAATAAGTGATCAAAAGCTATTGTCTACCTCAAAAACAATTACGTTCACCCGACAGCTGACATATCATAGCCTGCACATAGACAGAGGCACAGACGGCAGTGCATCAGAGGGATTTGTTCATTATACCCATACATACACCGCGTTATCCCTGCGTTTAGGTAAGGTGCCCAAGGTTCACCAATTTTATTTATTTAGACGCTTGGAAAAAATATATATCATTCAGTTGGACTTATATTCAAATTGATGCACTATCATCGGTGCCCTCATATCGTGTGCATAATCTGCCCTAAAAATTACAGAAATATATAAAGGTATTACCGACAGCTTTTTATCCCATCGAGGACGTGCATCATTGGATGCTGGTACAAATGTATATTTATGGATATTTTTAGGACATGTTTAATATATTAATTAATATTTTTATTTTAAATCTTAATATCCTCAGACTTTTACAGGATTTTTTATAAGTTGGAAAAAACAAGTCTAGTTATAGTCACCCAATTGCAGACCAGCTGCCTATGATTAATATTTCCAATGCACGTCTACGTTGCTTAATCACTAATAGATTTGCAGCATACGTTTAGTCGTGAACCTAGCCAATACTATAATAATCAGAGCTAGCTGCTGTTATACTCAATTAGATTATACCCGTTATATCTGTTCACAGTTAATATATATGCACGCATATCCAGTGGTACACCTTAATTTAAACACATGTGTCTGTGATGAAAACCATATTAGCACATAGACAAAGGCACAGATGGCAGTGCATCAAAGGGATCTTTTCATTGTACCTATACAGACACTGCGTTATCCTTGCGTTTGGGTCAAGTGCCCAAAATTCACCTATTGTGTGTATTTACTTAATTAAACGCATGGATAAAAAATGTATCATTCCATTGGTTTTATATTCACATCGATGCGCTATCATCAAGTGCATCTGTACCATGTGCATCAATCGCCCTAAAAATTGCGAAGGTATATACAGATATTATGAACAAAACTTATATCGCATCATGGACATGCATCTATGAATGCTGGTACATATGTGTGCTTATAGATATTTTTTTGGACACGTTTAGTATATTAATTAATATTTTTATGTTTTAAATCTTAGTATCCTCAGAATCTTACAGGGTTTTTTATGAATTTTAGAAAAAATTTTTTTTATATGTCCAGTTATGATCGCACAATTATATCCCAGCCATATATAGTTTATTTCTTTGGCGCTCCATTGGGAGACCCAGACAATTGGGTGTATAGCTACTGCCTCCGGAGGCCACACAAAGCATTACACTTAAAAGTGTAAGGCCCCTCCCCTTCTGCCTATACACCCCCCGTGGGATCACGGGCTCCTCAGTTTTCAAGCTTTGTGCGAAGGAGGTCAGACATCCACGCATAGCTCCACTGTTTAGTCAGCAGCAGCTGCTGACTATGTCGGATGGAAGAAAAGACGACCCATACTAGGGTCCCCAGCATGCTCCCTTCTCACCCCACTTTTGTCGGCGGTGTTTGTTAAGGTTGAGGTACCCATTGCGGGTACAGAGGCTGGAGCCCACATGCTGCATCCTTCCCCATCCCCCTTAGGGCTCTGGGTGAAGTGGGATTTACCGGTCTCCAGGCACAGAGACCGTGCTCCGTCCACAGCCCCTGGGGAATCTGCTGGATATGGAGCGGAGTATCGTCAGGGACAGGGCCCTGCTACGCCAAGGTACTCTGTGTCCCCGTACAGACCGCGCGCACACTGCAGCATTGCTGGGTGTGTTAGTGCGCCGGGGACAACAGCGCTGCGCGCTTGTGCCACACTTCCACAGCTTGCTGAGGGAGTTAGTGTGTTGGGAACTGCCGCGCCGGCCCCTGCTGGCAGTTTTTACTGCGGCGCGGCTGGGACTTGTGGTGCGCCGGGGACTTCCGCGCTGGCCGTGCATATTTGTCGGCCGCGCTTATTACTAGAGTCCCCGGCTTTTGCGGCCTAGTTCCGTTTCGTTCCCGCCCCCAGGCCTGCCAGTCAGGGGAAGGGCGGGACGCTGTACAGAACGTCAGCGCCGAGGGCTGGAATCTGCTTTACATACTCCAGCCCTCACATTGAGCACAGTGGGAAGCCAGTTTCCCGCACTTTGTCTGAGGCACGCCCACGGTCCGCCCCTCTTCACAGAACGCCGGCAGCCATTCCTGTGTGCAGGCTGAGCTGGAGAGGGGAGACAAGTTCTGGGAGACCCAGGCATGGGATTCTGGCGACTACACACCCGCTTTTAGCGGGCGGTAAGCGGCACCTCCGGTGCTGACCCCACTAGTGACGAAGTGTTCAATTGTATTTTTATGCTTGCATGCTATACATTGCACTAAACGGTCGCTGGTGATTCTTGGCTATATACCCTCCTAGATTGCTCTGTGGAGAATACAGCATGTCGTCCGCAAAAAACAGGGGTGCCAAGGCACAGGCTTTCTATGCTGCTTGCACCGCTTGTGAGGCTGTTCTACCGGCAGGTTCCACTGACCCCCATTGTGTGCAGTGCTCGGCCCCTGTGCCCCCTGCTCGGCCGGGGCCTCTGCTGGAGGTGTCCCAGAGAGATCCACCTGTGAATTCTGTCCAGGTGACGGGGACAGAGTTTGCAATTTTTGCGGATAGATTATCTGTGACTATGTCTCAGATTCTAGAAACTTTGCAGTCTAGACCAGTAACTCAGACCATGGGCACTGTTGATTCATTGCTCCCTGGTCCCCCTCAGTTGGAACAGCTCCGGGCTCCGGGGGTGTCCCATGCATCCCAGGGTGATGGCTCTGACACGGACGACAGTCCCAGACAGCCTAAGCGAGCTCGCTATGAGCGGCCCTCTACATCATCTCACTGGTCAGGGTCTCAGCAGGAGGATTCTCTGTGTGATGAGCCGGAGGTAGCTGATCAGGATTCTGATCCTGAGACCGCTCTCAATCTGGATACTCCTGATGGTGACGCCATAGTGAACGATCTTATCGCGTCCATCAATAAAATGTTGGATATTTCTCCCCAGCTCCTCCAGTGGAGGAGTCAGCTTCACAGCAGGAGAAATTCCATTTCAGGTATCCCAAGCGTAAATTAAGTACTTTTCTGGACCACTCGGATTTTAAAGAGTCAGTCCAGAAACACCACGCTTATCCAGATAAGCGTTTCTCCAAACGGCTTAAGGATACACGTTATCCCTTTCCTCCTGACGTGGTCAAGAGCTGGACCCAGTGTCCCAAGGTGGATCCCCCTATCTCCAGGCTTGCGGCTAGATCCATAGTTGCAGTGGAGGATGGGGCTGCACTTAAAGATGCCACTGACAGACAGATGGAGCTCTGGTTGAAATCCATCTATGAAGCTATCGGCGCGTCGTTTGCTCCTGCATTCGCAGCCGTATGGGCACTCCAAGCTATTTCAGCTGGTCTTACACAGATTGACACGGTCACCCGTACATCTGTTCCGCAGGTGGCATCCTTAACCTCTCAAATGTCTGCATTTGCGTCTTACGCGATTAATGCGGTTCTGGACTCTACGAGCCGTACGGCAGTGGCATCCGCCAACTCCGTGGTTTTACGAAGAGCCTTGTGGTTAAGGGAATGGAAAGCAGATTCTGCTTCCAAAAAATGTTTAACCAGTTTGCCATTTTCTGGTGACCGGCTGTTTGGTGAGCGTTTGGATGAAATCATTAAACAGTCCAAGGGTAAGGATTCATCCTTACCTCAGCCCAGACAAAACAAACCCCAACAGAGGAGGGGACAGTCGGGGTTTCGGTCCTTTCGAGGCTCGGGCAGGTCCCAATTCTCCTCGTCCAAAAGGACTCAAAAGGATCAGAGGAGTTCAGATTCTTGGCGGGCTCAGTCACGCCCAAAAAAGACAGCCGGAAGACCCGCTACCAAGGCGGCTTCCTCATGACTTCCGGCCTCCTCCCTCCGCATCCTCGGTCGGTGGCAGGCTCTCCCGCTTTGGCGACATTTGGCTGCCACAGGTCCAAGACCGTTGGGTGCGAGACATTCTGTCTCACGGGTACAGGATAGAGTTCAGTTCTCGTCCTCCAACTCGATTCTTCAGAACGTCTCCGCCTCCCGACCGAGCCGATGCTCTTCTGCAGGCGGTGTGCACTCTAAAGGCGGAAGGAGTGGTGATCCCTGTTCCTCTTCAAGAGCAAGGTCACGGTTTTTACTCCAATTTGTTTGTGGTACCAAAAAAGGACGGGTCTTTCCGTCCCGTTCTGGACCTAAAACTTCTCAACAACCACGTGAGAACCAGACGGTTCCGGATGGAATCCCTCCGATCCGTCATCGCCGCAATGTCTCAAGGAGATTTCCTAGCATCAATAGACATCAAGGATGCTTATCTCCACGTACCGATTGCTCCAGAGCATCAGCGTTTTCTACGCTTCGTTATAGGAGACGAACACCTTCAGTTCGTAGCCCTGCCTTTTGGTCTGGCGACAGCCCCACGGGTCTTCACCAAAGTCATGGCAGCTGTAGTTGCAGTCCTGCACTCTCAGGGACACTCCGTGATCCCTTACTTAGACGATCTGCTGGTCAAGGCGCCTTCTCAAGAGGCATGCCAACACAGCCTGAACGTGGCGCTGGAGACCCTCCAGGGTTTCGGGTGGATCATCAACTTTTCCAAGTCAAATCTAACCCCGACCCAGTCGATAACATATCTTGGCATGGAGTTTCATACTCTCTCAGCGATAGTGAAGCTTCCGCTTGTCAAACAGCGTTCACTACAGACAGGGGTGCAATCTCTCCTTCAAGGCCAGTCACACCCCTTGAGACGCCTCATGCACTTCCTAGGGAAGATGGTGGCAGCAATAGAGGCAGTCCCTTTCGCGCAGTTTCATCTGCGTCCACTACAATGGGACATTCTCCGCCAATGGGACGGGAGGTCGAAGTCCCTCGACAGAAACGTCTCTCTCTCTCAGGCGGCCAAGGATTCTCTTCGATGGTGGCTGCTTCCCACCTCATTGTCGAAAGGGAAATCCTTCCTACCCCCATCCTGGGCGGTGGTGACGACAGATGCGAGTCTGTCAGGGTGGGGAGCAGTCTTTCTCCACCACAGGGCTCAAGGTACGTGGACTCAGCAAGAGTCCACCCTTCAGATCAACGTTCTGGAGATCAGAGCAGTGTATCTTGCCCTACAAGCCTTCCAGCAGTGGCTGGAAGGCAAGCAGATCCGTATTCAGTTGGACAACTCCACAGCGGTGGCATACATCAACCACCAAGGAGGAACTCGCAGTTGGCAAGCCTTCCAGGAAGTCCGACGGATTCTGACGTGGGTGGAAGACACTGCTTCCACCATATCCGCAGTTCACATCCCAGGCGTGGACAACTGGGAAGCAGACTTCCTCAGTCGCCAGGGTATGGACGCAGGGGAATGGTCTCTTCACCCGGACGTGTTTCAGGAGATCTGTCGCCGCTGGGGGATGCCGGACGTCGACCTAATGGCGTCTCGGCACAACAACAAGGTCCCAGTTTTCATGGCACGGTCTCACGATCACCGAGCTCTGGCGGCAGACGCCTTAGTTCAAGATTGGTCGCAGTTCCGGCTTCCTTATGTGTTTCCACCTCTGGCTCTGTTGCCCAGAGTGCTGCGCAAGATCAGGTCCGACTGCCGCCGCGCCATCCTCGTCGCTCCAGACTGGCCAAGGAGGTCGTGGTACCCGGATCTGTGGCACCTCGCGGTAGGCCAACCGTGGGCACTTCCAGACCGACCAGACTTGCTGTCTCAAGGGCCGTTTTTCCATCAGAATTCTGCGGCCCTGAACCTGACTGTGTGGCCATTGAGTCCTGGATCCTAGCGGGTTCAGGATTGTCTCAAGAGGTCATTGCCACCATGAGACAGGCCAGAAAACCTACCTCCGCCAAGATATACCACAGGACGTGGAAAATATTCTTGTCTTGGTGCTCTGCTCAGGGAGTCTCTCCCTGGCCATTTCGATTGCCTACTTTTCTTTCCTTCCTGCAATCCGGGTTGGAAAAAGGTTTGTCGCTCAGCTCCCTCAAGGGGCAAGTCTCAGCGCTATCTGTATTTTTTCAGAAGCGCCTAGCACGACTTCCTCAGGTACGCACGTTCCTGCAAGGGGTCTGTCATATCGTCCCTCCTTACAAGCGGCCGTTAGAGCCCTGGGATCTGAACAGGGTTCTAATTGTTCTTCAGAAGCCGCCTTTCGAGCCTATGAGGGATGTTTCCCTTTCTCGCCTTTCACAGAAAGTGGCCTTTCTAGTAGCGGTCACGTCTCTCCGGAGAGTGTCCGAGCTAGCAGCGCTGTCATGCAAATCTCCCTTCCTGGTGATTCACCAGGACAAGGTGGTTCTGCGCCCGATTCCGGAGTTTCTCCCTAAGGTGGTATCCCTGTTTCATCTTAATCAGGATATCTCCTTGCCTTCCTTGTGCCCTCATCCAGTTCATCAATGTGAAAAGGATTTGCATTTGTTGGATCTCGTGAGAGCGCTCAGGATCTACATTTCCCGCACGGCGTCCCTGCGCCGCTCGGATGCACTCTTTGTCCTTGTCGCTGGTCAGCGCAAAGGGTCGCAAGCTTCCAAATCCACCCTGGCTCGGTGGATCAAGGAACCAATTCTTGAAGCCTACCGTTCTGCTGGGTTTCCGCTTCCTTCAGGGCTGAAGGCCCATTCTACCAGAGCCGTGGGTGCGTCCTGGGCATTACGGCACCAGGCTACGGCTCAGCAGGTGTGCCAGGCGGCTACCTGGTCGAGTCTGCACACTTTTACCAAACACTATCAAGTGCATACCTACGCTTCGGCGGACGCCAGCCTAGGTAGACAAGTCCTTCAGGCGGCGACTGCCCACCTGTAGGGTAGGGCCGTTTTTACGGTCCTATCACGAGGGGTTATTATACCCACCCAGGGACTGCTTTTGGACGTCCCAATTGTCTGGGTCTCCCAATGGAGCGCCAAAGAAGAAGGGAATTTTGTTTACTTACCGTAAATTCCTTTTCTTCTAGCTCCAATTGGGAGACCCAGCACCCGCCCTGTTTGCTTAGGGATTTTTGTTTTTTCGGGTACACATGTTGTTCATGTTGAATGGTTTCGGTTCACCGATGTTCCTTCGGATTGAATTTGTTCTTAAACCAGTTATTGGCTTTCCTCCTTCTTGCTTTGGCACTAAAACTGAGGAGCCCGTGATCCCACGGGGGGTGTATAGGCAGAAGGGGAGGGGCCTTACACTTTTAAGTGTAATGCTTTGTGTGGCCTCCGGAGGCAGTAGCTATACACCCAATTGTCTGGGTCTCCCAATTGGAGCTAGAAGAAAAGGAATTTACGGTAAGTAAACAAAATTCCCTTCATTTCCAATGCATATCCACGTTGCTTGATCACTAATAAATTTGCAACATACAAATAGTCGTGAATCTAGCCACTGCTATAAGGAATAGAGCTAGCCGCTGTTACATTCAATTATAATACACCGAATATATCTATTCATAATTAATGAACATGCATATATATCTAGTAGTACAGCTTAATCTAAACACATGTGCCAGTAGAAAAAGTCCTATTTACCAAATAGCAAGGATGTATAGTTTATTAGGCACATATACCAAAAGGCAAACTGACATAAATTCATTTACCTGAGTGTGGGGCAGCCCGTCCTTCCACCTTGACGCACGTTTCACTAATGCTTCTTCCCGCCTCTTTCTGAAGAAGCATTAGTGAAACGTGCGTCAAGGTGGAAGGACGGGCTGCCCCACACTCAGGTAAATGAATTTATGTCAGTTTGCCTTTTTATATATGTGCCTAATAAACTATACATCCTTGCTATTTGGTAAATAGGACTTTTTCTACTGGCACATGTGTTTAGATTAAGCTGTACTACTAGATATATATGCATGTTCATTAATTATGAATAGATATATTCGGTGTATTATAATTGAATGTAACAGCGGCTAGCTCTATTCCTTATAGCAGTGGCTAGATTCACGACTATTTGTATGTTGCAAATTTATTAGTGATCAAGCAACGTGGATATGCATTGGAAATATAAACTATATATGGCTGGGATATAATTGTGCGATCATAACTGGACATATAAAAAAATTTTTTTTCTAAAATTCATGAAAAACCCTGTAAGATTCTGAGGATACTAAGATTTAAAACATAAAAATATTAATTAATATACTAAACGTGTCCAAAAAAATATCTATAAGCACACATATGTACCAGCATTCATAGATGCATGTCCATGATGCGATATAAGTTTTGTTCATAATATCTGTATATACCTCCGCAATTTTTAGGGCGATTGATGCACATGGTACTGATGCACTTGATGATAGCGCATCGATGTGAATATAAAACCAATGGAATGATACATTTTTTATCCATGCGTTTAATTAAGTAAATACACACAATAGGTGAATTTTGGGCACTTGACCCAAACGCAAGGATAACGCAGTGTCTGTATAGGTACAATGAAAAGATCCCTTTGATGCACTGCCATCTGTGCCTCTGTCTGTGCTAATATGGTTTTCATCACAGACACATGTGTTTAAATTAAGGTGTACCACTGGATATGCGTGCATATATATTAACTGTGAACAGATATAACGGGTATAATCTAATTGAGTATAACAGCAGCTAGCTCTGATTATTATAGTATTGGCTAGGTTCACGACTAAACGTATGCTGCAAATCTATTAGTGATTAAGCAACGTAGACGTGCATTGGAAATATTAATCATAGGCAGCTGGTCTGCAATTGGGTGACTATAACTAGACTTGTTTTTTCCAACTTATAAAAAATCCTGTAAAAGTCTGAGGATATTAAGATTTAAAATAAAAATATTAATTAATATATTAAACATGTCCTAAAAATATCCATAAATATACATTTGTACCAGCATCCAATGATGCACGTCCTCGATGGGATAAAAAGCTGTCGGTAATACCTTTTATATATTTCTGTAATTTTTAGGGCAGATTATGCACACGATATGAGGGCACCGATGATAGTGCATCAATTTGAATATAAGTCCAACTGAATGATATATATTTTTTCCAAGCGTCTAAATAAATAAAATTGGTGAACCTTGGGCACCTTACCTAAACGCA